>NC_048301.1:42679736-42754078 GCF_013100865.1 Trachemys scripta elegans
GGCTGGGCGCTTCCCCTCCCGGGCTCCAGCTGCGCTGGGGAAGCGCCGGCCGGGGGAGCAGGGTCTGGGGGCTGCCCGGCAAACCGTGAAGCCGGTAGCGCTTGGGCAGCCCTTTCCGCGTGGCTGGAGTGGGAGGGAGGAGGGGGCGGAGTTAGGGCAGGAAAGGGGCGGAGTTGGGGCGGGGCTGGGGGTGGGGAAATGTGCGGGGCCAGGGCCCGTGGAGGGTCCTCTTTTTTTATTTATTAGATATGGTAACCCTGTATCTCTGAGAACTCCTGGAGGATAGGTGGGTCCCAGAAGACTGGAGAAGGGGAAACATAGTACCTATCTTTAAAAAGAGGAACAGAGAGAACCTGGGGAATTATAGACCAGTCAGCCTAACTTTGATACCTGGAAAGATACTGGAACAAATTATTAAACAATCATGTTGTAAGCACCTGGAGGCTAACAAGGTGATAAGCAATAGCCAACATGGATTTGTCACAAACAAATCATGCCAAACCAACCTAATTTACTTCTTTGTCAGGGTTCTTAGTGGATGGGAGTGAAGCAGTAGTTGTGATATATCTTGATTTCAGTAAGACTTTTGACACGGTCCCGCATGACATTCTCATAAGCAAACTAGGAAATTGTGGTGCAGATGAACTTACTATAAGGTGGGCGCATAACTGGTTGAAAGACTGTACTCAAAGATAGGTTTCAGAGTAGCAGCCGTGTTAGTCTGTAGCCGCAAAAAGAAGAACAGGAGTACTTGTGGCACCTTAGAGACTAACAAATTTATTAGAGCATAAGCTTTCGTGGACTACAGCCCACTTCTGTACTCAAAGAGTAGTTATCAATGGTTTGCTGTCAGACTTGGGGGGCGAATCTGGTGGGGTCCTGCAGAGGTCAGTACTGGGTCTATTCAATATATTAATGATTTGGATGATGGAGTGGAGAGTGTGCTTATGAAATTTGCAGAATGACACTAAGCTGAAAGGGGTTGCAAGCACTTTAGAGGACAGGATTAGAATTCAAAATGATCTTGACAAATTGGAGAATTGGTCTGAATTCAACAAGATTAAATTAAACAAAGACAAGTGCAAAGTACTTCAGTTAGGAAGGAAAAATCAAATGCACAGCTACAAAATGGGGAATAACTAGCTAGGTGGTCATATGGTCATACTGCTTAAAGGGATCTGGGGGTTACAGTGGATCACAAATTGAATATGAGTCAACAATATGATACAGTTGTGAAAAAGATGAATATCATTCTGGGGTGCATTAACAGGAGTGTTGTATGTGGAAGGTAATTGACCTGCTCTCCTTGGCACTGGTGAGGCCTCAGCTAGAGTACGGTGTCCAGTTCTGGGTGCCACAAATAGGAGAGAGTCCAGAGGAGAGCAATAAAAATAAGAGATTTAGAAACTTGACCTATGAGGGAAGTTTAAAAAAATCTGGGTATGTTTAGTTTTGAGAAAAGAAGACTGATGAAGGGACCTGATAAGTCTTCAAATACGTTAAGGGCTGTTATAAAGAGGATGGTGATCCATTGTTCTCCATGTCTACTGGTGGTAGGACAAGACATAATGGACTTAATCTGTAACAAGGGACATTTAGGTTAGATATTAGGAAAAAACATTCTATTTATAAGTGTAGTTAAACTCTGGAATAGACTTCCAAGGGAGGTTGTGGAATCCAGTGATGGGGATTCAGAGGTTTTTGAAAACAGGCTGAACAAACCCCTACCAGGGACAGTCTAGGATTAGTTAGTCCTGCCACAGTGCAGGGGGCTGGTTTTGATGACTTCTTGAGGTCCCTTTCAGCCCTACATTTCTATGAGTCTATCTACAGGATCAGTATGCCTGCGCTTAAGAGTCTCAAAATTGGACCAGAAGAGAAGGGAGGCTTAAGTGGTATTGAAGGAATGTGCAGATGAACGCTTGTGTCCTGTAAAGTCAGTAAAAGTTTTACTAGAGCTCTGGGACCAGCAGCTGGATCCACTGTTCATACATGGTAATGGCAGCTTCTTAACAAGGTACCAGTTTGCCCCAGTACTGAGAAAAACCATACACTACGGTTTCCAGAGGTAAAAGACATGGGATTTTGGTAATGAGCCTTGAGCCAATGGGAAAGGATGAGACCTTGTAGGCCGAGGTTCCTACCCACCTTTCTGCATCCTCAGAGCCAGCTGAGTCCTGGGGGGAGGCTGAGGAGAGCCTACCCCGAGTGTCTAGCTTCATTTTGTTGCTGCATCCAGATCGATTCAGAGTCTGAGAAAGGGGAAGTTTCTGGTCTGTGAGCAGCTTGAGGCTTCCCAAGCCTAGCAGCTCCTTTCGGTCCCTGTAGACGTGGATGTTGCTGTGATGGAGCTGTCTGTACTGCTCTGGTGCTTTAGTGGAAAATCAGAGGCTGCGAAGCATTACAGAGAGGGAAGTGATTCCCTGGCTCACCCCTTGCAGCGTGGAGCTGGGAGTGTGTCTGGCCGAAGGGCTGGGCAGATGGACAGGGCTGATACCGCGGAGGATGTTGGTGTTATAAGACAGAGGTGAATCTGCCTGTTGTTCTGGCAGATTGTCAGGAGCTGAGTGTGACTCAGCCACTGTCCTGGCTCAGGGTTGCTCTCTTGGAGCTGTTTGCACAGACTCTGGCCTGAAGAAGCCAGGATGAAATTACCAGTACCTTAGTGGGGTGTCTCTTTAGAAGGTCCTTACTCTGTGGCCCTGTGTGGGGAAGGCCACATGGCCCATCAACAGGCAGTGATTTTGTGTGGGGGTCTGTGGTCCTTGGCCTTGACAGATCTATCTGAACTGAAGGAGCCAGTTGAGTGTTCACTGTCATACTGACTGCAGAGTGCTGGTCCCATGTGTGGTTAATACTTTCTCCCCGTGCTGTCCAGTAACCACTCTCGCCACTCAGTACCTCCTGCTGGTGTTGCTTGCTGCTCTTGTTTAGGTGTTGATTAGGCAGATGGTGAGGCAACATGGACTAAAATGCCAGCAATACCCATGTGGTACTTGGCTCTACAAACCTTCACACGAGCTCTCCAAAGGCCTGGCCTAGATCATCAAGTGAATGAAGAGCTGGATGGAAGCTGAATCTATGAAAGACAGAGGTGATTGTGATACTTTGACCCACAGTGCCTGGTGTGAGTCACTGCCACTTGCTTACAGTGTGAGAGAGCCTTGCCTGTGCCCCCAGGGGAAGCCCTCCCCACTTACTGGCTGCTGGCAACACAAGTGCTCTACTCTGGGCTCCATAAGTCTGCTCTTTTCCAATGCAAGCTAGCAAATTACACACCCTACTTTATTACACTCGAGTGCCCAATCACTTATCTTCTGGATACCTCCAATGGTCACTGTTCCGCTGCCTCCAGGGAAGTAGTGAGCCCCAGTTCCCTCTTTTCACCTTAGTTCAACACTCTTTACCTCAAGGCACTTAGAGGTGTGTATAGTAAAACTAAATGGATGTTTACTTAACAGGGCTTGAGACAGGGATTCAAACAAAAACAAGAATAAGGGTTTAGAAACACAAGGTTACAAGTAAAAGAAAAACAAAATGCAATCTGTAGCCTATGCTTGTTAACAAGTTACTTCCCTATCTGATAAGGTATTTCTCTCTGAGTGGTTAGTTCTTACAGCGCTTGTCCAGTTTGGAAAGCTGGGGTCCACCTTTTATGAGGCTCCCCCCGGCAGAGTCTCACTTCTGTAGTGGCTAATAACTTGTGCTCTTTCTTCATCTTTTACATAGTTACAGACTATTGTCTCTTACCCCAGGAGGTGCCCTATTTCAGAGATTTTTCTTGGGGTTCTTTTGTCTCTGTAAATCCTCAAGCCTCCACCAGGCTCAGACTGTAAACAAAGTGTTGTCTCCACAGATGTTCACCGCTCTCAATGTAGATTGAATTAGCCCTGAGACCTGTCTCACTCAGGAGACAAGTTTTGCTTCAACAGTTTTGAACCCCAATATCCCACATGTTATGTAACTCTACAGTTATTTCCTGTGCAAACATCTCGCAATACCCATGACAATCAGCTAGTTCTTAGCTTTCAGCAGAGGCCCCTGCCGGTGAAATATTGAAGAAGCTGGTTGGACACTTGTGTATGCCTGTGTCACACTGATGTGGTGGGGAGAGGGGAAGCACTTGGAGGAATTTTCCACCTCTATAACATTGCCCCACTGAGGGCATCTACGCTCAGACTATTAAGATAGGCCACAGCCTCGGATTCCTCACAGCTTCTGGATACCCAAATAACTGTGGTCATGAAAAATGCTCCCTTCTATCTCCAGTTGTTGAGAAGACTAAGCCACCTTCTGTCAGATGCAGACTTAGTTTTGGTGGTCCAGGCTTGGTCTTGTAATTCCCTATATCTCGTGATAAAATTGCTGACCTTTAAAAGAGCTGTAATTAGTTCAGAAAGTAGCAGCCTGACTGCTCAGCAACACCAGCCTCCAGGAGCCTATCAACGCAGTACTCCACTCTCTGTGCTGGCTTGCCACAGAATGGAGGGTCAGATTCAGGGGTTCAGTCCTCAACCTTAAAACTTTTCATGGGATGGATCCAAGTTGCCTTGTCTATGCAGGAGACAGAGCTTTCTCAGGGGCTGGTCCAAGACTGGAACAAACGCCCCAGGAACCAAGGACCATCACAAACCTCACTCTTTCCTCTCCAAGTGTAAGGCACACTTCTTTGACCTGCCTTCTCTAATATAAGCACAGAGCAGCATGTACCTAAGGGGAGGGAAATGACCACCAGCACAACCCTACCAAAACAAAACACTACTTCATACACAATTCTCCTCTTGGGAGAGGGCGAGAGAGTGAACCAGTATAGATGTTAGCCACCTCACTTAATGCAGTATATCCAGGAAGGTGCTCAGAGGCTACAGTGACAAGATGGAATAAGAACCTCTATAGAATACCCGAGAGACCAGTTCTCCCTGTGTTTTTATTTCCTGCAGTGACAGCCACGTTCCACTGGTGCAGTGAAGCCATCACCCTTAGGAGTGAAACTCCTGTGTACAGGAAACTTAGGTTAGGTCTACACTACGGGGGATGTGGGGGGGTCGACCTAAGATATGCAACTTCAGCTACGTGAATAGCATAGCTGAAGTTGTGTATTTTAGGTTGACTTACCTAGATGTGAGGACGGCGGCGAGTCGACCGCTGCCGCTCCGCCGTCGACTCCGCTTCCGCCTCTTGCCGCGGTGGATTTCCGGAGTCGACGGCAGAGCGATCAGGGATCGATTTTATCGCGTCTTCACTAGACGTGATAAGTCGATCCCCAATAGATCGATTGCTACCCGCGGATCCGGCGGGTAGTGAAGACGTGCCCTTAGCTTTGTCAGCAACTGGCCATTGGATCTGGATCCCAGGAGAGATCAGGATGAGCACAAACATCAGCACCTTCAGAGCAGAATGCCATTGCCACTTTGACCCTGCCTTCCCATAATAACACTGCAAACATTAGCCAGGTGCTCAGATATCACTGTGATGGGTTCCCTAAAACAACTCAGAAGGAGGGAGGCTATCCCCGGAGGCTGCGTGCTGTTTCTGTCACACATGCTGGGCCTGAATGGAGAGTGCTGTCAGCAGCCCTGACAGATGAAGAACAGGGAAACCAGCTGCTTGGCAGCCAGTCCCATTTTGTAAAGGAAGAGACCATTGCCTCTAGGCAGAGGCTCCAAGCTGCAAAGAGCTGTGCTGGCCATGTGCCTGGCTGGAAGTGTGGAAATGAATAACACAGTGCTGAGGGATTCTGAAGGATTGCATGAGGCTAAGGCCCTGGGGCTTTCACTGTCTCACTGCATAATCCCGGGGGTTGTCCCATCCTCCTAAGCTTCTAGGCCTGTCCCTTGAACAGGTGTGGGCATGGACAGTGGTTGCACAAGCTCCGCAATTGCCTCTCAACCCCTACTCTGGCCCAATGCAGCCCCAGCTAGCAGCGAGAGGGTATGTCACTATTTTCAGCCCTTAGTCTCACTGCTGGGACATTCAGCAAGGGGGGGTGGGGAGGGGGGAATGTGGTTTTTGTGATTCGGACCACTGGGAACTGGACTGAGACTCAACTCCTGTCACGTATCCAGGGACACCAAGTGGCTGCGAGAGGGTGATGATTTCTAGCCACTACAGACTCAGGCTGCATTTAAACAGATGAACTCCAGATGAAAGGTTCTATTCCTCAACCTCTCTGAGCCAGTCAGCCCCCTGGCTTGGGGCTAGATTGTAGCTGGAGCTCTAAAGGTGAAAAGCTCTTTCCTGTTCCCCGACCTTGAACCTGAACCAGCCAGTGAGCCTGACAGGGGGCTGGATTGGAACTGGCAAACAGAGCTGGAAAAAGACTCCTTGCTGATTGCTTTTTGTGACTCCCGCAGCGGACGGACATGTTACCTAGCTTAATGTACAAATCCTGGAACGCATCTGCCTATAATGGAACCAAATAAACAAGTTAATTCAGAGCAAATCAACATCCCCCCTGCCATGCACAGACACAGATCCTTCTCTGTAAACAGGATCCTAGCTGGCTGCCTTTTCCCCATCACTTTTCATGCAGGCCGTCTTGTTCCATTTTTATTTGCCTTTTGCAGGATAGGTGCTGCCCCCATGTGATGAGCACATCTAACCAACTTTTATTCCTAATAGCAACGTTCATCTCTTTTTTCGAAAAGCCCATTCATATGGGTGTTTTTAACTACACAAATTGATGTTTCTGAAAATCCCTGGAGTTGTCCCTCAAAACAAGAGGTCAGATGCCGGACAGAGGAAAGAGCATGGGCACCCCCTACTTGTGGCACATGTGCTTCCTCCCTCAAGGATGATAGGTGCTCAGGATGTTTTGAAGTACAGGTGCTGTGGTTTCTGTTAGCTCATGTCACTGGCCTTCTCCTCGGTGCTGCTACCCAGAGAGCCCCTGCTGCCCAGGGCTGAAATTGTTCTACGACGAACCTATTACCAAGGCAGTGGGTGTTGTCATGCTTGCTTCATGAGACCTCAGAGCGTCCCTTCTTTTGGATGCTTCCATATATACAGCAGAAGCTTTTAGAGTTCTTGCCATTGTGTGTGAGGCTCCCAGGAAGTTATATCCGTCACATGGCCTCCAGCTCTTCCCTTGTCAGCAAGCTGGCCTTAATGGAAACATATGGCCTCATCTCAATGACACTTTTGAGAGCTGTGGGAACATTGGATGGTCTTTTCCAAAAAGGGCTGTGTTAGCAAATTGGGGGTATTCATAGCTGTGTGCAGAACGTCTGAGATCTGCAGGCTAGCCATGCCATGGCTTCTGTGGGAGGTCAGGGCTGGGTAGGACTGTATGAATTTCTCATGGGAGATGCTGGGAGAGACTGATGGGGAGCACTAAAAGAATGGCGAAAATGCATATTTGTGCAGATGTGTCAAAAAAAAAAAACAGCTGAGGGAAAGATTGCAAGAACAAACTGCTTGGAAGGGCCAGCGTGTTGGTGTCTTGATATAGACTCAGTCCTGGCTGGTCTTCTACTGTCTGTATGCCACTGGCTGCTCCTCATCATGGGAGAGTCTAGTTGGCCGCAGCTTTCTTGAGCGCTGTACTCACATAGGGCTCCCAACTTCACTGTTGCTCTCTGTATGAAATGAGATGGAGGCAAGAAGCCGAGCCTAGATTGGATGTTAAGGGAAGTGCTGGCTGTGCCATTGGATGTGGGGACTGGATGTTGCGGGACCCCAACTTGGCTTCATATTTCATCACCCAGTGCTCATGGAAAGAACAAATTGTATTTGTTTATGTAAATTTATGAAAACCAGATCCTAGCAGTGCTCAGCCCGAGTGCTGGGAGCCCCTCGTGGATCTGGAAACTCACAATCTTTAAAAAATCACATTAAGCTACTTAAAGGGAAATAAAATCTGGATGTGGGCCTTTGTGCTGCTTCAAGAAAAAGGCCTAAAATTTGTTGTTAAAAGATTTTTTTTTTATTTTTACCATAGAAATTCATTAGAGGTTTTGTCTGTCCTGAAAGATGCAATGGCCTTGTCTCTTTCTAGTCTTTTTCCCTAAAATTTCCCATTATTGACGCTTCTGGTGAGATGCACCAGTGGTAGCAATGTTGGCAGCTGTAGCGTAGACAAGACTCTCAGGGCTGTTGGCATTTTACCACTGTGTCAACTATGTTGTGCTTTTAAAACACTGAGGCTCCCAAAATTACTAACACCAGGGGAGGGGAACCTAGTGTAGACAAGGCTTTGGTCATCTGTTTCCCCCAGGGGTTTGGGCTGAAATGGAGACACCCAGTTAGGTATTTCCTCATACTGTGAATGCTGTCACCCATGTCTCCTCCTGAACCCTCCTAGTGGCCTCTTGCACACAAACAAGAGAGCATTTGCTCCTAATCAAGCTCTGGGTCCTTCTGAAATGAAACCACTTCAAAGCAAGTCCATCTATTCTTGCTAAGGACCACAGCCTTGGTAACAACACCTCATTGTCAACCACAGCCACAGGCTTCATAGCATCAGCACAGATGTGCTGCCTTCATCCATAGCCAGGAGGAGATCACTGACCAACACTACTAGTTCAGTTTCTGTCCCTTACCCAGGTCTAAGCCTAGATAGACCATCTCAGGGCAATCTGAAGATTGCAGATATTGCCACAAGAATCCTCAAGAATCTTTCTTCAGAGATTAGATACCTGTCAATAGCAGGCAAGATTATTAGCATCAAGGGTTGGTTTCTTGCGTTAAGGTCTCACCAGAGCCTCCTGGAGGTCACCTGGCACTGACATTCTCTGTGAACAAAGGGCCCACTGTCTCCCTGCTGGCCTTTACCAGCCCAGAGGGAGCTGGTTCCATTACACAGATAGTGACCTGAAGCACCCCAGTGCCTTTTTGACCACAGCTACACTTTGAGCAGAGGTTTTCATTGGCTTGGCTATAGTGATGCCCTGGTCTCCTTCCTGAATGGTTACAGTTAACTCAGAACCCAGCAATGTGTGTGAGTAATTAAAATGACTACTTCTGATCTGCATTAATTTGCATTACTCAACACTGAACCCCATCTGCCCTGGTGCTGCCCATTCATCTACCTTTGTGAGGTCTCTGAGGAGTTTCTCACCATCCTCTGTAGTCTTGAATAACCTAAGTAATTCTGAGTTATCTACAAATGCTGCTGCCTCTTTGTTCATTTCCTTTCCCAGATCACTGATAAATATATTTAAACAACAGTCCCAGCATAGAACCTTGGGGCACCCCACTGTTAAGCCTTTGCCATGCTGAAAATTGACCAATTATTCTGACTCTGTTCTCTGTCAGCCAGTTTCTGGTCTGTGACAGAATCTTAACCTCTCACTTTGTGACTACTCAGTTTAATGGCCTCTTGTGAGGAACTTTGTCAAAGTCTTTATGAAAGTCCAGATAAACTGTGTTAACCAGCTCTCTGTTAGCCACTCTTTTGCTTACATGCTCATGGAATTCTAGCAGCTCAGAGAGGCATGCCTTTTCTTTACAGAGGCCCTGCCGTTTTTCCCTATCATGTCCACCTCTGCAATTTACAAATCTATTTTTAATTACCGACTCAGCCAGTTTACAAGGTACTGACGTAAAGCTCACTGGTTTGTAATTCATTGGATCACCCCTAGTGGGTTTTTTTTAAAGATCAGTATAGCATTTGCTACACTTGTCTTCAGCCCTCCCAGTATAGAAGCTGATTTTAACGAAAGAATGCATATTTTCATTAGCAACTCAGTCACTTCATTCTCCAGTTCCTGCAAAAAACCCTCCTGGGTGAACGCCATCTGGGCCTGCAGACTTCTGGCTTTATAATAAATCTGTTTCTTCATAGATTCATAGAGTTTAAGTCCAGAATGGACCATTAGATCATCTAGTCTGACATCTTGTACACCACAGGCCATCAAATTTCACCAAGTTACTCCTATATTGAGCCAAATAAATTGTGTTTGACTAAAACATATCTTCCAGAAAGGCATTCGGTCTTGATTTGAAGACACAGAATATGCAGAATGTGTCACTTCCTTGGTAGTTTCTTTACAACAGTTTGGTCACTGTTTAAAATGTTGTGCCTTATTATTCCTAACTTTGTCTGGCTTCAGCTTCCAGCCATTGGTTCTTGTTATGCCTTTCTCCAATAAATGTAAGTACCCTTTGGTACCTGGCATCTTCTCCCCATGAAGGTACTTATATACTGTAATCAAGTCATATGCTGACAAAGGCAGCACGTTCCTGGTCGGTTGGTGCTGTTGGTCACCAGAGGGGAGCCAGGAGCCAGCATGACAGCAAAGGGTTGTGACAGGAGTGGTGGGAGATGTTAACCCAAGAGCTGCTGAACGCAAGAAGCTCTGTGCTGGGGACCAGAATGCCTCTGCGATGGGCAGTAAGGAGCATGGCCTTGGAAGTTGGGAACAGCTTTGTACTCTCCTTGCTTGGCTTCTGCAGAATGCCAAAACCCATGAAGAAAGTTTCCTCCAAAGCTGTAAATGCACTAATAAATAAATAAAGATATCCCATCTCCTAGAACTGGAAGGGACCTTGAAAGGTCATCAAGTCCAGCCCCCTGCCTTCACAAGCAGGACCAAGTACTGATTTTGCCCCAGATCCCTAAGTGGCCTCCTCAAGGATTGAACTCACAACCCTGGGTTTAGCAGGCCAATGCTCAAACCACTGAGCTATCCCTCCCCCCCAGTGGGAGTTTGTTCCCTGTAAAGTTTCCCTCATTCATGACTTTTATGGGCTCTGTGTTTTGTTTATTTCCTTGGCCCAGCTTCTCTCCTGGCTGAGTCTCTGGTCTCGTCAGTGCCCAGGACTCAGATAGGGTTGAGGACTCATTCCCCAAGGAAGCTCCCATAATGAGAGGAACTTACATAGAGCCACTTGTGTCTGGAGTGAGAAGGGTAGATAAGAGGAACTATAGAACTTTCTTCCATCAGCATGGTCTCATCTGATATAGGCACTCCCCACTGTAGTGATGGAGCTGGTTCCCAGAGGCTCAGGGCTTTCCTTGTGCTAGGAGAGAATTGCTTTATTTCATGAATGATTTATCAGAGGGTGAGAGATTCGTACTGGCATAACCCAGCCAGGCTGCACAAATGGTATGTATGACTGCAAACCCCCTCCTGGGATCAGGCTGCAGATGCCCCAGGATGCCACCTCACCTGACTCCGTACCATTCATCAAACGGATGCAGGCGTTTGTATATTAGTCCCAACTTGGATTCCTTATTGGAATGGTTCCCTTTTTTACAAGACAGAAGAGAGATCAGGCTGGCCTAAGCAGCAGACTGACCAGCTCTAGAGGCAGCTCCGTTCTTCCTAGCAGATTTTGGGCTGCTTTTCTGCATAGCTATCTCCAGAGCAATTAATTTAAAAGAGGCGCAAGCTAGAACATCAGTTGTAACAATGTGCCATTTTTTGTCTGTTTGCAGGAGCTGGCATGTGCAAGTGTGACTGACTCAAAGATAACTAACCCCTGGGCTGCTGGATTAAACTCTAGTACAACCCATATTATCCCACAGGACTGAATCTGTTCCCTGCAACAGTCCTACTGAGGCAGGGTTGCTTATTTGCTCTGCTACTGTGAGTGAGCCGTATAGTGCTATGTGTGCCTCTGCACAGACGCTCCAGCAGGTCCAGAGAACTGTTTATCTGGAGCACATGGGATGAGAGGAACTGGGTCTCATGTCTGGTGCCCATCTGGTTGCTGTGGTATGGTCTTCCATTCCTCTGTTGGGCATTGGACAGACAGGCAGGCAGGCAGACAGAAGGACCTGCATAGGGCTGGCACTGCAGGCAGAGAGGAAAGTGAATAAGAGGCCGGGAGCAGCTGTTGCCTTTCCTTGCACGTTTCCCAGACTGGCTTTCTTAATTACTCTGAGCAGGTTCATCACCTGCCTGTATGGTATTGGGGCATGGTGAATGGTTCCAGCATCATCTCTACTTCAGGTGTCCCCTGTGTTCATGGCATTCAAGCTGAGTGCACCAGGAAAGGAAGGGGGTCATCTCTGAGCATGGCCATGTGGGCAACAGGCTTTGTGTGACTGCCCGGGTGCTTGTGTGCCCAGGAAGGGGATTTCTTTGACTGTTGCAGCCCATCAGGTTCAGTTCAGTCTGCAACCTCAGCACTACTACAATCCATGCTGCAGCCTTCCTCATGCCGCTGCAGTTTGCTCATCTCCTGGGGCCATGCTACCCCTGCCCAGGGCCTGCAGGGACTCTGCAGCCCCCTGGTACTCACAGCAGCTGCATGCGAAGTGGGGAAAGAAGCCATTGTGCCCCCTGGGTTTGGTGCCTTTATACTGAGATGTTTCCCAGGGAAGGTGAGTGCAGCCTGCCTAATTAGCATCCAAACATTTGTTTAGTGACAGAACCAGACTCTGTATTATCCTGGAGGGTGACGGGCTGATATGACATGCTGAGTTCTGAGCCAGGAAGCCCTGTGGAAGATGCATCAGGAGAGGCACCGGGAGGTCGCTAACATTGTGGTGAAATGGCAGGGTGGGCAGTGGTCTGGAGGGGGTGAAGAGCAGGCGTTGCTCACCCTGACTGGCAGACAGGAGGCTTGGGTTTCGAGCATAGCAGTGCAGGTTCATATAGAACACACGGGGTGCAGCTGCAGGAGCGTGGCATGGTCATTGTAGTAAATATTATTTTCCATAGGACTCAAGGAAGAATCGGCTCCCCCGTCTCCCAGCACACTGGGTCTTCACGCACTGTCCGGCGCTACCCAGCTGGTAATACTCAGCTAATGTCCAATGCTCTACCCAATGGGAATGGGCATGAACAGACCAGCTCTGGACCACACGCAGCCTATCAAGAGCATACGCTGTCTCTCTGGGGTAAGACCTACTGGGCTGCCAGTATCTCTCAAGGGCCTCCTTGGGAGGGGCTGCATTTGCTGATGACACCAAAATGATAATCAGAGGGGTAAAAAATACACAGGAGGCTCAGACCATCTGCCTAGCACCTCGCAGAGTGGAGGGGCTGCAGGCAATACACTGGGATTCAGCTCTAGAGAGTGAGTGGAAAGTCCAACCCCAAAGAGAGGGAAGTAAGCAGCACGGAGAGAAACCTAGGGGTGGAGGAGGAGTCTGCGGTGAACAGCAAGTGCAGGAGATGGTTTGGGTGACAGGATATCAGCAAATGGAGCCTATACTCCTAAGGGCACAAAAACCAATAACGGGTGCATGCATGTGTGTGAACCGAGAGGGGGCATAATGCTGCTCACACTGCTCTGGAGCCAGCAGTAACCTGGGATGGTGTTGCAGCTCTAAAGAGAGAGAGAAAGCAAGTACGAATGCTGCAGGGATTGGCAAAGCCCCATTGCAAAAGGATGGACCGAGGGAGCAAAGTGCAGACGGTAAGGAAGAGAGAAGGTTTGGGGGAATATGATAAATGCTCCCAGAGATAGTAACTTGGGATGAGAATTTCACACTCCGGACATTGGCTGAGTCAATTCTCTCTCAGTATAATCAGAGAGCAGGGATGCAGCAATTCTCTGCCCCCTGATTTGGCTGTGGATGTCTGATTTGTATAACCTACATGTGGTTTTCTCTTGGCTGGCCCCCATAGGCCTTGTAAGGTGCAGAGAGGCAAGGCTGCTAGAGACAGCTTGTATGAGATTGCCAGGAGAGAACCGCACCCTGACACACCTAGGGAGGGTTCAGAGTGCCCTTTGCAGCTCCTAAATGGGGGCTCTCCCCTGTGGGCCTCCTGAGATGTGGGGTACAGACTGTTCAAGTGGCGTCTAGCCAAATAGCTCCGGATTGTGGGCTGGCTGTTGCCCATTTGTTGCCAGCCGGCAGAGCATGCCAGGCCTGGAGAGAGAGCCTGCTCCTTTTTCTGGTTTGAATAGTTTAACTATTTTTTTTTCTATCTTTAAAAACAAACACCTAGGAAATTCTTCACAGAAAACGCTGTTAAGAAAACGAGAAGAGTGCACGGTGAAACGTCTGGAAGTCAGGAAATGCCACAGTTAGGGCTTGACTACATGGGGAGATTTACCGGTATAATTATACCTGTACATTTGTACTGTATGACCCCCTGTGGGAACGCTCTTATTCCATTATGAGTGGCCTTTTCCCAGTTTAGTTTATACTGCTTCTAAAGTGACATTAGCTAAATCCGAAAAAGGCCAAGAAACAATGGCCAGAATCGTAGAACAATTTAGACGCCTGGGCAGAGAATGACTCCCTCTCCCCACAGTTATAGCAGAGCAATGGTCCAATCAGAGAGAGTGTGCAGCAGTGCACTGCCACAGCTGCCCTGGTGCCTGGCCTGCCATGTGCAAGTCCTGCAGTTAGGGTGCAGATGCTCCTGGGGCTTGGCTGTGCTGCTTCCATTCTGCACTGGCCTTTTCCTTCACAGGGGCCAACCTGACAGAGAAAATCCGAAAGATAAAGATTGTCTTCACCCCCACAATCTGCAAACAGACATGCCGGAGCGGCCGCTGCTACAACAGCTGTGAGAAAGGGGACACCACCACCCTGTACAGCCAGGGGGGCCAGAACCATGACCCCAAGTCTGGCTTCCGCATCTGTGAGTATCCCAGGGCTCCAGCCTCCTCCCTGCCTGGGCTCCTCCTCCTGTCTCAACAGGCCCTACAGACTCGGGCCATGGCTTCTCCCTGTGCTCAGAAGAATGTCTCACTCTCCTAATCCAGAGCTATTTCATCTTCTCTGGGGGCTGACCTCACACACACACCCCCATTCCCTCCCCTGGGAGGGGGAACCTCATCTCCACCCTACTCCTCCCATTCTGGGGTGGGGGAGAATGGATTTCAGTCAGAGCCGCAGACAGGCCTCACAGTCTCGCTCCCAGTCAGGGCCAGCTTGCTGCTTTCATTGGCATCCAGGCTTGGGGCTGCCTTTCATCACCTAATTTCATCCCACTCTCTCCTTTCACTCATGCGGCAGCCAGGAGAGCTGGCTTCAGGTTGTGAGTTGTTTCAGTGACCGGGGCTGCTGAAATCTTTCCTCTCGTTTCCTGGATGGTGGGATTGCCTGGGAATTTTCTGTGCCATCTAGTGAGTTGGGCAGGCTGTCTGCCCCTCACACCAGGGATCCACTCAGGCACTGGCTCCCTGGGTGGTGGGATAGGGCTTTTCATTTGCTAGCCTTGACGATCCCATGGGGTGAGATGAGCTTTTCAGAAGCACTAGAGTCGCTCCAAAACCAGGGGAGTTTGAGAGAAGAGGTGGGGACTTAGCCAAGCGGGCGGTTTGTGTGAATTGCCCCAACACAGCTGGGTGTCTCCTCCCAAAGACTGATTGAGTGGTCCCAAAATCTCCTGACTAGTGAGTGATCTCTTAGTGGGGTTCTTGGAGAATGGTGGGTGCCCATCTGCAGGGCTGGCTCCAGCTTTTTTGCCCCCCCAAGTGGTGAAGAGAAAAAAAAAAAAAAAAGAAGCCGCGATCGGCAGCACTTTGGCGGCTGCTCTACCGCGCCACTTCATTCTTCGGCGGCAATTCAGCAGCCGGACTGAGGGACCCACTGCCGAATTGCCGCCGAAGACCCAGACGTGCCGCCCCTTTTCATTGGCTGCCCCAAGCACCTGCTTCATGCGCTGGTGCCTGGAGCCGGCCCGGCCCATCTGCCAGGCACACAGATTCACCCCAAGTCTAACAAGTCACCAGGGGACCTGAGGCAGGAGAGAGGTTGATTTGTTCGGAAACCTCAGGCACCTAACTCTTATTAGGATAGGCCCTGGGTCATCTGCTTCAATCCTGCCCTGTGATGAGGACTGAAAGGAGTCACTGGGGGTGTCATTTGCAGATGCTTTCCTGAAGTTGTGCAGGCAAATGACTCTTGATTCCCTTCTGATTCCTCCATTCCATCCCAGTACTGTATCAGCTTCTGCAGACACGGGACAGGCCCAGAGAGAGGCTTCAAACTCAGAGTCCTCTGCCTGTTCCATGTCCATTGAGCTCCCCTGCCCCTTGGTTTGTGAAGAGTAAACCCTGCCCAACCAGGTTTCTTGGAAACTCTGATGCTGAGGGCAGAGATGCTGAGGGCATGCTAACACCTCACTGACTCCACTGTGTGCTGTTACATTAGCTGCCAACCACCTCTAAGAGATCCTGCTGGTGCCAGCAGTATCACCCTGGCTCTATGGGGCTTTGCAGCAGAGAGTGTGTGTGTCTCTCACCAGCCACAGTGACAAAGCCCAAGGGAGAGCAGATCTTCCTCAGCATCTGACTGAAAGAGACTCACTTCATTCTGAGCTAAGCTAGGGTCTGTGGTTTCTCCTCTTGCTCTTTGCTGGTTAGAGTGACCCTCAGTGGCGAATCCTAGGCTGCCACCAGGCTGCTTTTAAGAAATGAGGTGCTTGCTGCTGTGCTGGGCCTGCTGCTTGGTTATTGCAAGGCTGCTGCCAGGCCAGGCCGCTCGTCTGGGATCCCAGGGCTGATGCTGGGCCGCTCCCCAGCCAGAGGGAGTAGCTAGGCTCCTCTGTTAAGCTGGTCTCTCTTTGCCTTACAGATTTCTGCCAGATCCCCTGCATGAACGGAGGACGCTGCATAGGCAGGGATGAGTGCTGGTGCCCGTCTAACTCCACAGGGAAGTTTTGCCACCTCCCAGTTCCAAAGCTGGAAAAAAAACAAGTGGGAAGAGTCCCAAAGACCCTGGCCAGCGGCTCCATGAAGCAGTCCATGTACACGCTGCCTCTGTCCAACCAGCTCGGTGAGTGCAGGCCTGGGCCACCCACCCTTTCGGGCTGCCTGCATGTGTGGTTTAGAGAGCAGCCCTGGCTGGATATCTGGGCCCAACTACCCTCCAGAGGATGGGCTTGCAAAGCTAGTGCCAGGCTGCTTGTGCCCTGGAGACTAGAACATTTCTGGACAGGGGTGTGTGGAATTCATGGGGCAGGGGAGGGAGGGCTCTGGTCTGGGAGATAATAGGGGGAGGAAGCAGTGGGACTAGCTCTGGGGTCAGTGGAAGAAGGAGGTAAGGGGTTGGTCCCTGTGACAGTGGATCCCTTAACCCTGACACACACTCTGCACTTTGGACAGCCCCCTCCCTTGCACTCACCCCACATTCCACACGTGAAGTAGGGGATAGAGTGATTGTTATTAGATTAAAATATTGTGCCTGTCCTTCCCCCAAGCCTGGTGCCAGTTTCCTCCCAGGAAGCCCATGACCTCCCCACCTTGCTGCAAAACCCTCCAAAAAACTCATGCCCATGAGTGAGAACACACCTCTGAGCAGGTCTAGGTATCTTGGTATTCCAGCGCCCTCACCCTCTCCTCTCCGGACCAGTCAGTTATTAGATCATGGGCTCTCTGGGAGGATCTGGGAAGGGGTGCAGGCGCCCAAATGTGCGTGTGGGAGCTTGTTGCGAGCACATGGTGACAAGGCCGTATGAGTGCGCGTGCAGATGAGCAAGTCCCGAGTGTGCAAGGCCTCAGCCACCCAGAGGCAGCAGGACCTGAGTGCTGTGCCTTTTTTACGCTGTGAGAAGCACCCACAGGAATGAAACCCTACTGCTCTGTTGAGGCAATGCTCGGGGTAGGAATTTCAATGCTTGGCTGTCAGGGAATCTCAGAGTTCAGGTGCCCACAGTGCCATGGGCGCAGCCACAAGGCTGAAGTCAGTGGGAGCTGGGCATGTGCCTCTAAGTATAGTCTGTGCGAAGGCTGCCATGGGAACACTGGACCCTCCTGGCTCGTGCATATAACCCCTACCCCCACCGTAGCATGGCATTAACCCAGAGTGTTGCACTTAAGCACTGTCCTGTGGGTTCTTGACGAGCTTGTCTCAGGTTGCACAGGAAGGCTCTTCGGGGTTTGCCCAGCTGGGAGACTAGGCAGACATTTTCCTTCATGACACAGGTTTTCTCTGGATTTCCCAGTGCAGTCGTCCCAGAGTGGCCTCAGCAGTCAGTGTCCCCTCCACAGTGACTCACTGGCAAACGAGGAGCTGCTCCCAGTGCCAAGTAGGTCACCTGGGCAAGCGTAGCTGAATTGTCAGTGTTGGTCTAAACTCATCTTCCAGCTTCCTTAAATCCTTCCCTGGTGAACGTCCACATCAAGCACCCTCCAGAGGCCACTGTGCAGATCCACCAGGTGGCCAGGGTGAGGGGAGACTCGGGCCAATCGGAGGAGAACAGTGTGGAGGCTGTACTCCAGTCTCAGCTACCCACTGGGCCACAGTACAGCTACAGCAATGGGAACAGCAACAGCATCACCACAGAGAGTGGCCAGCAGCAGCGGCCCCCAGAGCTTATGGGGAGATGTTTCCGGGAGACACTGCATGGACAGGTAAGGGCTGCACCTGCCCTGCTTTGGGGGAGGTGGTGAGTGGAGCAGTGAGTGTGTGTGAACGTGACTGCAGTCCGTGTGGTGCAGTGCGTATGAGGCATGCTGGTATGCAGGCTGTGCATGCAGAGTGCAGCGCACTTGAGTGGTTCACATGCTGCATCCGTGTGCTATGTGTGCAGCTGCAGTGATGTAGTGCCTGCATGTGACCCAAAGTCAGAAAAAGAGGGCATGCCAGTGGGACCTGGGGTCGCTGCCTGGACCCCGTCGTACCCTGTGCCTGTGTTGCTCAGCCCTGACACCTCTCACATACAGCCTCCTTTGAATAGGTGCCCTACTTATAGAAACATTTACAACAAGACTGTCTGATTACTGGGTAGGAAACGTAGGAAAGTTCCCCTCAATCTCACACAGTAAGTGAAAGTCTGATTTTCATGGTCTATTGCCTTCCTGTGCATCTTGGTCAGAACTAGGGAAGCAAATGCCCCTGGCGAGTTGTCTAGCCCTTCCCCTGCACTGACTTCATTTTATTATTTTGCTTTTCCCCATTGGAGATTTCTGGCCCCCAGTCTAACACCTGTGAATTCCCAGGGGCGAGCTCTGAGTGAGACCTATAGTCTGATGGACCAGGACTCTTCCTTCTCCCCCAGCACCATGAATACAGCCCTTGCTCTCAGTCTATTCCTGGTACCTTTCCCGTCATTTGCTCTTTTCCATCCAAGACATTTTTAGCTGGATTTAATTCTCAGCAATTTCCTAAAGCAAAAATAAATGAGATCAGGCCCCAAACATTTGACATGTGAATGCGGGGCTGGAAAAGCCCCATTCAGCTGTGTGAAGATGGAGAGCTCTCTAAACCCAACCTCAGTCCCAGGGGGCTCTCCCTCTGAGCGGCCAAGTTAAAGGAGGCCCCGTTAGAGATACGATGGTGCTCTCCTGGGACCCATAAATCTACGGAGAGGAACTCTGCAGTGGGAAGAGGGGCCGCGCTTGCTGGGAACATGCCTTGTGTAACTGGAGCTGTGGCCGAGCAGCCTGGGTGACGGCGAGGAGTCCAGGCAGGAAGTATTTGTCTCTTCTGTCTGTGTCTGAAGCAGAGGTGATTGGAATGTGAGCACTGGGCATGTGGCCATGTGTCAGATGGATGGGGGCCAGATTTGGCCTGTGGGCTGCGACATCTCAACTCTAGTGGGGAAGCCTGTAATCCAGAGGGGGAAAGAGACTCGTTAAGCAAACAAAAGCATCTTATCACAAGCTCCCCATGTGGGCTGGAGCTGTGCACCCATCTCGCTGGGTAATCCCTGGGTGGCTCAGAGCAGGCACTGGCCTTATCCCGGGCTTTGCTGGGTGATCATCTCTGGGTCATGCTCTGCTCTGTCTAGCACCCTCAGCCCCTCCAAGGGGGCAGTCACAGGGAGGCTCGTGTTTTTCTGTCTGCTAGACTGTTTACTGTCTTAAACTGTGTCCCTGGCCCTGCTGTATTCCTGCAGGGAGCTTTGCTGTGACGGCTGTGTTAGTGTCTAGCACGAGGCAGTCATCCCCTGTGCTGGCTCTGCTCCCCTCCTCTGCAGTGAGCCATGGCTTTATTCCTCCTCATTGCCCCTCTCATCCTACACCACCTCCCACGCTGCCCTCCCTTGGATACTCTTGCCCTGGAAAGGTGGAGGGGCTGGGAATGGTGCATGGCATAGTCCCACTCTGAGAATCCTGATGCCTCCTCTTCTCCTCCATTTCAGTGTGCTAACCCACTGGCGGGCCTGGCCAAGTTCGAGGATTGCTGTGGCAGTGTGGGGCTCTTCTGGGGGTTGAACCGGTGCATCCCATGTCCCCCGAGACCAGGTAAGTGCTGCTCCAAGGAAAACTTTAAAGGGGACAGTCCATGGCTTCTCAGTACCAGAGCTGAGCTTTCTCCACACACACTACAGAAGGCAGGGGATCCAGAGAGAACAGAGGGCTGCTCCGATCAGCTGAGGAAGCACAAGGCCCCTCTCATTTCAGGCCTCTTGGAATGTAGGTGTCCTTTGCTGAAGGCCTCTGGGAAGGAGGTGTCTTGGGTGATGCTTGCCCTCTCCAGCCTCAGCCCACGCGCCGGGAGGAGCGGTTTGGTTTGGGCGCTGGCTTGGAGCCCAGCACTTTCCCCACAAACCGCCTCTGTAAAAGTTCAATGCAGCCAGTGGCTCGCTCCGTGCCAGATACATTAGGAGGGAGAAACAGAAAAACAACGGCCGAGGTTTTAGGAGGTGCAGCCCTAGATTAGCCGAGGAGGCTGCAGACTCAGCTGATAGAGTTACGGGCCTGCTCTAGGCCCAGCGCGGGCTTGGCAGGGGCTCTGGAAATAACACTACATCAAACAATTGGCAGGAGTGTGCTTGGAGTCCGTTCCAGGGACACAAGAATCCAGCTCAGGTTTTTTTTCTCCCAAGAGCTGAGCAGACTTATGCAGTACAGTTATAGAGGAATCCTCAAGCATAGGCTAGGACCTTGGGCCCTCACTGTGGAGCTCATTCCTTGGGGTGCTGTGGTTTCTGGAAGGGCCCCCAACCCGGGGGGAGGAAGCGGGAGTTTCCCATGGACGGGTGACTCCTGCACTGTTCAGGACTGCTGCCCTCTCTCTGCGGAAACACGGAGTTACCAGCAGGTAGTCTTGACAGCTTGGTGAGATGGGCTTAGTGTTGTGCCCCCATGCTGCTTGTGGGATGGTGGATGGGGCTTGGTGCTTGCCCCCCGCCCCCATCCTCAGTGGGACAGGGCCTGGGGCTTGCCTCTCCCCTTTTGTCATGATGGGGCCCAGTGATCCAGGACAGGGGCTGGTGTCATCCCCCCTGCTTGGCAGATTCAGGGCCAGTAAGATGGTCCTGGCACTCCCTGAGTGGAGGTCAGGTTTCAGTCCCATAGTGGGGTGAGTGTGTGAAGCCGGCGTGCAGTCTTGGGAGGGGATTATTGCATTGGAAAGGAGAGTCTCATGTGACCAAATAGCTGCTGCCAGTAACCACTCAAACCTGTGCGCAGCCAGCCAGGTCTGCCCCTGCCTCCCAGGCTCCTTCCATCCCAGCTGTGGTTAAGCAGCTAGAGAGTTTGCCAGGGGAGATCGTCCGGGGCTGCTGGGGTCTCTACAGCCCTCTCCACCTATTCCCTGCCTGAGCCTTGCTGGATGGCAGGGACACCCTCTCTCCAGGCTCAGTGAAGTGCCATGCCAGCATTGGAGTCACAGGTGCTAAGTCCCTGCTCTTAGCATGTCGTGTGTCAGGCTGCAGCCCTCCCCACAGACCCAGTGTGGCTTTACGAGAGCAGGGAGCCTGTGCCCTAAGATTCCTTATTAGGATTAGACCAGCCTCTGTTCAGAGCCCCCATAAGAGACCCCTGCCGCTTCTGGGCAGGACAGGCTTCATTCCCCCTATCACGGTGATCTCGCAGCAGGCAGTGCGCTGGCCCCGGAGCAGGGCCGGGTCCAGGCACCAGCTTCTCAAGCAGGTGCTTTGGGCGGCCGCTCCGGAGAAGGTATTCAGTCCAGGTATTTGGTGGCAATTCGACGGACGGTCCCTCACTCCGCCTGGGAGCGAAGGACCTCCTGCCGAATTGCCGCCGCAGATCGCGATCGCGGCTTTTGTTTTGTTTTGTTTTGGCTGCTTGGGGCGGCCAAAACCCTGGAGCTGGCCCTGCCCCGGAGGCACCGTCAGCCCGATAGATAGAGCAAGGAATGGAAGCCTGGTGGTGGAGCTGGCCAGGCCAGCGTGGTGTGAGCGGTCCTGAGTGCTGTGGAACTGAGGTCAGAGGGGGTGGGCTCATTTGCAGGGCTGAAGCCAGACTAGAATGGCCCTGGGGTACCTAGTGTGGGGAGCTGGGAGAAGAGGATATTCTCTGGTATTTGGTGAGAAAGGGGAGCTGGCTGTGGGTTAGTCCTTTGAGTGCAGGGAGTGCTGTCCTGTGCCAGCTGTGCTGTGGAGTGCAGTAGGCACAGCGCTGCTGAGTTCATGCCTACTCGCCTCAGCCAGACATGGGGCTCGCGCCTGCCTCCCCTCCCTTCACCTCGTCTGTCCATGCTCGGCACTGTAGTATCAGAGCACCACCTCCTCCCTACTGCTTCCCTCCCCCCCTCCATGGGGACTAGCAGAAATAGACCCCTGAGAGCTGGACAACGGGAGTAAAGGGGAACAGTTACATGGAACAGGATTGTTGGCACCTTCAGGCAGTGCCTTGAGTCAGGCCCACCTCCTGCTTGCATGCATTTACTTAGTAATTTAGATCTTTCTGTCTTCCCTGTGCCGCCTGTTGCTGGGATGATATTTGTCTGAGACGCTTGACTGGTTTCTCCTCAGTCATGGGCCATGCTAGCTGGAGCCGTGTTCCCTGAAACATGGACTAGGGCCTCAGCATCTTGGCACCAACGTTAAACTGAGGTGCTCTGAATTGCTGTGACCCCCTTGCCCTGTGGGACTCTGCTGTGGCCCCGCTTCTTGCTGCCTGTTTCTCTCTGCTGGCCCCGATCTGCTCCAAGGGACGAGCATGAGCATGTGCGCTATGCGAAGGATCACATGGTTGATGGGTTCAGTACAAACAAGGAAATGTACCATAAAGGCATTCTACGCACACACTTTCTCCCCCCCTGAAACCCCGTATTTGGTTTCTAGTGATCCTCCATAAACTCCAGCTCCATAACGACTGTCTTCACACCCTTCCCATCCCCATGTTCTCTGTGCACATCCTCCATTTCCCCTTTCTCTCTACTCCCTTTATTCAGAGCAGGGCTGTACATGGCATTTTCATTGGGCTACCAATGGCTGTAAGAACTTTCCACCTCCCTGCCCCTCGCCAGGCGCTGGTATCCCATACCAGTGAATTCTACAAGTGTGCAGCCCAGCAGCTGTCGTCCCCTCCCCCCTGACTTAGACCCCTGGAACTCAGAGAACCGCATGGAGTAGGAGGACACAAATTCCATAGACTTTCAAGGGGCTGGATAGGGTGCCGCTCTTCAACTGTGCATGGCAGGTGGATGTCAGTGAGAGAATCCCAGGTTACTAATGTGTGTTGAGTTTATCACTCAGGAAGGGCACAGAGTGCCCCGATCCCTGCGTGGGAAGTCTTGGCCATCAGTGGCAGTAGGGACCAGACAGACATCCCATAGGAAGCAGGCTTCACTGCTGCAAACACGAAATCTCCACCCGTGCTCTTAGCAGATAGCTGGGGAG
The DNA here is from genome assembly GCF_013100865.1 of Trachemys scripta elegans. Classification (NCBI taxonomy): domain Eukaryota; kingdom Metazoa; phylum Chordata; order Testudines; family Emydidae; genus Trachemys; species Trachemys scripta. The sequence continues at coordinate 42,703,127 of NC_048301.1, forward strand.
GGCGCTAGCTTGTTATAAATAACCATTAACTCCCAGTGGCTCCCAATTCCATGGCTTGCCGCACTATGTCCCTGCAGCATCTGGGGCTCAGGGGAGCGTGACGCTGGTTCAGATGGCTGTTTGTCTGTTGATTGAGCTCAGACGGATGGATGCCTGTCTGGCTTTCATCAGATTAATTCCATGTGGACGTGAAAGTCGACAGCAAAGAATGCATCCCCCATCTTCTTCCTTCCCATGCCACCAGGAAATCCCGGCCTCAGTCCCTGGCTTTGGGCTACAGTCTCCCCTTGGGAGGCCATGAGGCCCTTGTGTACATTGGCAGAAATTCAGGTTAGCTGGAGAGGCCCAGAGCTTCCATTTTGCTCTCTCATTCTGTGCAAGTCTCTATCTCTGTTGAATCCATCCTTGCTTTGCTGCTTCTTAAATGGCCCTACATGGTGGAGACCACATGGTGTGAGAACAGCCAGACAGCTGCCACGTGCTGGGGCTAGTGCAGGGGGAAGGCTGCACTGCTCCGAATGAGGACAGTACCACTGAATTGCTGATGTGCTTTTCCCTGGAATGTGCTCTCAGCATCTGATGCCAGAGCTCAGACAGAAATGAGTCCGGGGCACAGGTTCCTCTTCCACATTCTCATCTCTCTCCTGGAGGCACCAAGTCCCAGAACCTCTCTTCACCCCCAGCTTTGCTCCATATCTCCTCTCCTCAGGGCTCTCAGCATCTATGGATGCTCCTTTCTCCACCCCAGGTGCTGGTATAAAGAGGCCTTCAACCAGCAGAGACTCCACATCCCATGTTCAGAGCCCAGCTGTTTCTTTCAGACTCAGACCTGGGCCCTGCACATTGTTCATATTGTCGGGCTGTAGCTCATTGACCTGGTCAGCCACATGCATAGCAATGGTGCATCCTGCTCACATACCGCTTTCTTCTGGCACTGGGGATTTCCAAGAAAGCTCCCCTCTGTGCCCTCCTGTCCTGGGGAGCTGTGCACCAGAACCCAGTCTCGACAGCTCTTGGAATTTCAAGCATTCCAGCAACCAGAGACGGAAATGGCAGAAATTAGCTCAGCGTAAACACTTACAAATGTACGGCAGGGCAGCCAGGCGAGAGCTAGACAAATGAAGAACTTGTTTGGATTGACTTGCTGCCTGAGACACTGGATTATTAGTTGAGTCTGGAGACAGCCGGACGTCTCTGCTGACTTGCCGCTTTTATATTAGGTACACATTAGTGTGTGGGAAACATCAGAGAATCGGATGGAACCAAGGCCGACAGCTCTCTGAACTCGCCTGCCATGCCCATCCTGCCCTGACCAGCCCCTGCTGCTGTTCTTCATTCACCTAGCACCAGCAGCGGTATGGGCACTTCATACACCACATCTATGTCCAGTAGAGGCTGGGGCTGGGATGTGCCCAGGTGGGGTGCATTTTACTCCAGCGGGGGAGCAGGCCCACAGCTTTCATTTGCATGTGTGATTTTCAGTTTGTCCACACTCTGTTGTGGGGGGACACGGATTTCCAGGCCTCCTGGAAGAGGTGTGTTTGAGAAGGAACCTGGAAGAGGAGGGCTGAGGTGTGGCAGAGGCACAGGGAGTGGCTTTTGCCCACATTAAGTTGATGGTAAGACATCCAGGAAGAGAAGTCGGAGACAGGCTGAGACATGGGATTGGGTCGGGGGATATGTCAGGAGTGGTGAGGTAGATCTGTGAGTAACTGGTATACTGAGGGTAATTAAAGCTGTGTGAGTGGATGAGATGATCCAGAGAAAGGGTGTGAAGGGATCAGAGGATGGGGCCAAGCGTGGAGCCCAGTGGGAGCCACTTGCAAAGTGGGAGGTGGGAAGGAGGATCCCCTGGAACAGATGCTGAAGGAATGACCAGAGAGGCTGGAGAGAACTGAGGCACGAAAGCCAAGGGAGGGCAAGACTGTAGGAAAGAGGATGTGTGATTGGCAGAGTCAGAAGTAGCAGAGAGGCTGAGGAGGAGGATGTTAGAGTGGAGGCCCTGGGATTTGGCTGGGAAGAGGCCTGTGGGGAAAGCAGTATCAGAGGAGTACGGAGGGTGAAAGCCAGGCTGATGTTTGTGTCGTGTTGGAGAAGAAGCTGAGTTACAGGGATGTAGTCAGTGTCCCGGCATGAGGTCAAGAGGCCTGTGACAGGACGTGGAGTGTTAGGACCATTCACAGCAATTGACTCACCAGCCTACCTGAGTCCTGGTTAGCTTCCAGCTTGGGGTTGGAGTGCCTCTGTGAGGCACGAGGGCCAGGGAGTGCAAAGGGGAGAAAGCGAGGCAAAGGAGATGGCTTTAGCTGAGGTTTATGTCTTACTCTTAAGTTACCAACAGAGGCAAACTCCAGGCAGGGCATGAGTTTGGTCACTAGCCCACTGTGGCCTCAGTGCAGTGTCCCTTGCCCACCACAGAAGCCGTGGGATAAAGGAGGACAGAAATTGAGAGGTTTTCCCTGCAACTAAGATGTTTGTTATACCATACGACCCAGCAAAAACTAACACAGAGGCCAGTTCCCCCAAATGCTCGGTGATAGAAACCCCAAGAGAACAGAAATTAAAGTCCCGAAAGCTTCTTCAAGCAGATGGACCCCCCACACACACCTCTTTTCTCAGCCCTACTGTATTTCTTGTGGGTTTTGCCTCCCAGGGCCATTCTCAGTCCAGCAGAAACCCTGCCCTAATGCCCTTGGTGCTGCCTTTTTCAGGCATTGTCCCACCAGCATAGGTGTGCGCATGGGGTGTGCCGGGTGTGCCCAGGCACACCCTAATGCAGGGGTGGGCAAATGGCTCCACTCCCCGGTGCGACAAGCCGCGGGGTCCGCACTCCCGGGCCGGAGCGCCCGGCCGAGCACAGCAAGCTGCTGGCCCCTCCCCCGCATTCCCCCCTTCCCTGGAGCCCTGCTGCCATGCGCAGCGCTCTGGGGGCCGGGTCTCCGCGGGGAGTCAGACATGCTTCCCCCTCCCCATGAGCCATGCCGCTGCGTGCGCAGTGCTCTGGGGGCCGGGGCTGCGCGCTCCCACGGGGCAGTGTTTGGCTCCGCGGTGAGGCTAGGAGCCTCATCTCATGGTAAGGGGTCCAGGGCCAGGGGGGTTGGATAAGGGGTGGGGGCAGTCAGGGGACAGGTAGGGGGTAGGGTCCTAGCGGGGCAGTCAGAGGACAAGGAGCAGGGAGGCTTAGGTAGGGGGTGGAGTCCTGGGGGGCAGTTAGGGGCTGGGGTCCCAGGAGGAGGTAGTCGGGGGGGACAAGGAGCAGGGGGGGGGTGGGGGGTCGGGGGGGGGGAATCAGGGGGCGGGAAGTAGGAGAGAGTGGATGGGGGCTGGACTAGGGCAGGGGCGGGGCTAGGGTAGGGCTCCCTGGGTGCACACCCTAATGAAATGGGCTGCACACGTCTATGCCCACCAGCAGAGGCTCAGAGCACTGCTTCACCTTCTTTAGGCTGGACCCACAGAGTGGGAAGCTTAACAAGATAGAAATAGCACCCATCCCTTTTCCGCAGAGCTTGGTTAGCTCTGTGGGAGTGAGATCCCTGCGAGGATGGGGTGCTGCTGGATTTGTCCAGGTGTTGTGTACTGTCTTTTGCACTGACTAAACAGCTGGGAGAAACCACTTCCCTTCTGCCCCTGCCACATAAGCTTCAAGAGTTTCTGGTTGGAGCAGTAAACTAGTAAAGCCACCCCTTTCAGACTCTGCCCCTTCCCTTCTCCCACAGGATAGCCAGGGGTCAGCCTAGCCATGGGCCCAGATCTGGCAGTCCTGCAAACTCCCTGCCCAGTAGGGTTCACTCCTGCTGCTCTCTTTCTCGCCCCCCCCCCACCCCAACCGCCCATGCGGGTGGAGGTTTTAACTTCATTAAGATCCTGTGCTTTGAAGGCCATTTTATTTGTATTTCGCCCACATTTTTCAAGGTTTTGTCCTAGAGAAGAATCGGAATGTACTGGAAAGTTGGATCCTGTAGTGTCTGGCTTGGCATCTGCAATGTTCCCCACACGGACCTCCCACCGTGTTAGGCATAGCTGGCAATGGCTGGCTGCTCTCCCAGCTGGAGCCACAGTCATTAGATATATGGAATGGTATTGCAAGCCACATGCCATTCTCCCTGCTGCACCCTTAGGCATTGTAAAAGCAATTGGAACCTCTTGGAAATCAAACCCTGGCTGGCCTCACCACAGTCAGATTGGGGATGATGCAGAGGAAAGAGATTTAAAAGATTTGATGATGACCTAGTTCTACTGGAGTGGCACAGTCTGCCATGGACGCTGGTCTCACTGTGGCAATGCACATGGGCATGGCTGGAAGTGGGAAGGAGCTGAGGCTTACACATGATTACACTTTCATAGTGCTTCTTGGCCAGAGGGATCCCAACAGGCTTGAGACACATTCCTGACTTGCTCTCTGAAGGTCTCCCTTTGCCCATCACTCAGTTGTGGCTGAGTGGGCTGCAGCAGCTGGTTCACAGTGCACAGCAACACAAAACAACAGGTTAGCACATTAAACGCAGAAGAATCTTGTATCCAGTTGGAACAGCTGGTAAGGTAGAATGGAGTTACCCGAGCTGAAAGTTACCCCAGCCACCAAGGCTAACAATCCAAGGTGGGATCTTAGCTGACTGCATGTGGGCAGGATCTTGGTTTCACAGCTCGCCTCGCTGACAGCACCTCCAGCAACACAGTGCCCCTCGCTGGGGTCTTGGGGAATGTTGTGACTCATGGGGAAGCTGTCTGCCACAGATCATCTGGAGGCAACATATCTGGACAGCAAGACTCTTTAGCCCAACGCCCTTTGGGCAGCTTTAGAGATCCCTGTTCTTGTCCACTGGCTGCAAGAAATGGACTCATTCCCTCACCCCGTACCTAGCAGTCTGCCTGCTCCTAGGGATGCAATCGCTTGTGTGCTTTCCCTCTGGAGTCCATTGCAAAGGCTGAGCTGTCTGCTTTTCTGCTGGCAGTGGCTTCAGCAGCTGGGTCAGAGCTTTCTCCACTTAGGGAGCAGGTCTTTTCTGCTGTGTGTTAAATCAGGTTGAGGTTTCAGTGGCAGGCTTGGAGCCTTTGCTCAGTCCAAGGAGAGAGGATTTTGCAGTCTGTTTTTGATTAACCACGCACACTCCAGCCTGCTTCTCCCTGGCTGTCTCCATCCCTGGGATGTTTACTGAAGGCCTGTTGACTAAAACCAATGCTAGAGATAGGGTCTCTTGGAGGCAGAACTCGGGGCTCCCACCAGTAGTGTAGCTAGGGGGGTTCAGGGGAAGCAGCCGCTTCCCCTCAGTACATTTTTCAAAAGCGGCGCCTGCCAGGCCGCCGCTGGGGTCCTGCGGGCAAGTGGGGGTGCAGCACGGCCGGACTCCGGAGGACTCGGCGGCTGAGTGTTCCGCAGCTGGCGGGCAGATCCCCTCTCCCCGGCAGCTTCCTGCTTCCGGGCCGCCGCAGGAGGCGGCCGCGCTGAGCGTGGGGTGTGATGGCTGAGGAGCCCGGCTGCTTCGCTCCTCTGGCCGTGCTGCCCGCCCCCCCCTTGCCTGCAGGACCCCAGCGGCGGCCTGGCAGGCTCTGCTTTTGAAAAAAATGCTGGGCTGCCCGGGAGAGGGAACCAGGAAGCTGCCGGGGAGAGGGGATCTGCCCACCAGCTGCTGCTCGCCCCACTGCTCTGCTCCTCCCAGCCCCCGGGAGAAGTGAGCAGCACCCGTCCACCACCCCTTCTCCTGCGCCCGCCCCCCCCCCCCCCAAGCCCCTCCGAGGGGGAGCGCAGCGTGGCTGGAGGAGCCAAGGGGGTGGGGCGCGGAGCAGCCGGAGGAGGAGCCAAGGAGGAGCGCCTTTTTTATGGTTGCTCCCCCTGCACTGAGAAGCTGGCTACGCCACTGGCTCCCACTAGCCATCGACTGCCTGCCACACTGATGCCATCCCTCGCTTTCTCATTGCACAGCCTTGGTTCCTTGCCTGTCTCTGCTCCAGCTGATGCCCCTCTCAGAGCTATACTCTCCTCCTGTTGGAACCTGCCTCCTTTTCTCTCAGGAGGCCTCCTGTTTGCTGCATCCTTGGTTCACTGTGTGCTGACTGTTCTACCTGGCTCAGCTCCATCACCTCATAATCAGCAATGCCTCATTTAACCCCCCACCCCCTTCCCCGTGGCTCTCCCTACCCCTACAGAGCTTCCTAACAATCTCTGTTAAACACCCTCCACCTTCCCCCATCCAGTGCCTGCACCAAATCAGTGTGTCCAGCCATTCATCGCTCCCAGGGTCTTCTGGCTTCTGTAAACCCTTGGGCCTAACTCATTCCCCTTCCACACACAGCTGCCATCGCTATCTTGGAAGGTGCCTAGAGCACTAGAGAAGAGATGTAACCTAAAAATACATTCATCAAAGTGTGCAGAGACCTGGCCAGGGTTCTCACGAGGCAATGCTGCTTCCATCCAGTGCAGTGTCTCCAGAAGGGTTGGCATTAAGTAGCTTTGTGTCCTGAACGTGGCCAAGGAATCCAGCTCATTTTTGATTCGCCGCCAGTCTGATCTTCTCCATCCTGCCTGGGGCAGCATTGCCCATGTGCTGTGTCAGTACCCCAGGGGCAGTGTGGTATAATGTATCTGGCACTGGGTTGGGAACAGCTCTATCACTAACCTGATGTACAGGGCGGCAGGAGCCCAGGGCCACACACTGGGGAGGGGGGCAGTGAAAGCTGGGGTCCTGTGCTAGATTCTCCTCTCCTGGGATGGTTGTAATTGGGTGGCAGATGAGAGAAAATAGCATCTTGAGTCTTTCTGGCTGCTTAAAGGTCAACTTGGACTGAAAATCCCCTGTGACTGATCTTCTCGCTGCCGGTTTCCTTTTTCATGCTGACAAGCTTGACTATTTTAAAGCCGAGGAGATAAGCGCCTGCGTGAGCCCTGGGAATCCAAGGCTGTCAGGGCACGCGCTCGCTTCCCTCTGTCTCAGGCTGTGAGCTAATGGCACCTGGCCTCCCAATGAGATCACTGAGAAAGTACGTACCCCTTTGCCCATGTGGAAGGCAGGCCTTGCTTGGGACGCTGCTGCATTGGCAGATATAACAGAGACTAGGCTTGCTCAGAGTCATGAGCCTGGTTGACAGTGGGGTGGCGAAGGGCTCTTTGGAAAGGGCTACTTTCTGTCCTGTCTGGGAGGAGTCCTGTTGCACAGCCACCTGGAGAGCACTCGCCCCTTAAATGCAGAGCCTGCTGGCTGCAGAACTGGCAAGGCTCGGCAGACACAGCATTTTAATATGGAGCCAGACCTCAGTGTCTTCAAACAAGTCTGAAAGCTCCCTGCCCACAGGTGCTGCTCAGCTGCTCCCTCTGTCTCCAGTCTAAGGGCAGGTCTTCACTACGGGGGAGGGGGGGTGTCGATTTAAGATACGCAAATTCAGCTACGCGAATAGTGTAGCTGAATTTGACGTATCGGAGACGACTTACCCCACTGTGAGGACGGCGGCAAAATCGACCTCCGCGGCTCCCCGTCGACGGCGCTTACTCCCACCTCCCCTGGTGGAGTAAGCACGTCGATTCGGGGATCGATTGTCGCGTCCCGACGAGACGCGATAATTCGATCCCCGAGAGATCGATTTCTACCCGTCGATTCAGGCGGGTAGTGTAGACCTAGCCTAAGAGTATGTCTACACTACGGGCACTATAGTGGCACAGCTGCAGCACAGCCATGTAGACACTTCCTGCATCGATGGAAGGGGTTCTTCTGTCAGTGGAGGCAATCCACCTTCCTGAGCAGCAGGAACTAGATTGAAGGAAGGATGCTTCTGTCTACACTGGGGGGGGGGGGGGCTAGGTAGCTTAACGTCCGTGCTCAGAGGTGTGAATTTTTCACAGCGCTGAGCATCCTAGCTACATCAGTGTAAATTGTAAGCATAGACCAGGGCTAAGCCTCATTCTAACCATCTGGAAAAGAAGCAGACACAGACACAGAGGAGCCCAGGATCTTCTGGCAGCCTTTGCTGACACTAGCACTGCCTCTGTTCAATCTGAGCACCAGATCTATTTTCTTCCAATCACTACCCGCTATTAAATTCCAGAACACTAACCTACCAGGCCTGTCTCCCATTGCCAAGAGCTGGGAGGTTTGGAGAGGATGGTTAAGTTCAGATGCAGTTCTCCTTCACAGGTTGGCCTTTCGTTGATTTCCTTGTCTTGGTTCTAGTTTGATGACCTCATATTTCAAGGAAGGAAATGATCCTCTGCTTGCGTAACCAAGTCCAAGCTGGCAGTTAGTTGACGTCCTCCTGCAGCCATAGGGTCTCATTGCTTTGCGACCGTACCCTGACAGAAAGAGAGCAACCTCCATACCCAATATTTCAGACATCGTGTCTTGGTTCCCCTTGGTGCAGAGAGATCTGTTCATGTTACACTACAGTTGCTCTTTCAATGAACATGGGTTACATTGCAAAATTAATCTGTCCGTCTACAGTCTGACCATTAACTCAGAGAGTGTTGGGTAGGGCCCAGGATGATCTTCTGCCCAAGCCCTGAATAGCACTTGCTGTTATGCTATTTTTTTACCCATGGTAGGGTCCTTTTATGGCCATTTTCACAGTCCACTACCTTGTCTCAGATTTGTCCCTTATTTATTCTTGGCATCCACAATGTGCTAGATGCCTCCCAGGCCCTATGGACAGACACGTTCCCTGCCACAAAGAACTTGCAGACCTGATACTACAAGGGAGAGCTACAAGTGCTAGATCGGGGAATAGGAGGCTGGGCGGACGAAGGGTGTCAGGATACAGCCATATGGTTACTTAGTTGTTACGTACACGTTTTGTTCCAAAACATATTCCACAATATGTGGGGAAAAAATTCCTCACCCCACAAAAATCTCTTTCCAGGACAAAGTACCCCTTTAACCACTTCCCACCCCAGCCTGGCTCCCTCCTCAGCTCCTCCCACTCCCTGAAGTTCACTTTCATTCACTCCAAAACACAGTGCCTGAATTGGGCCTCTTTGGAATTTATTGGCTGGATTGTACTCGCCTATAAAAAGTTTGAGAGATTTAATTATGTAGGTTATGGACCATTTTTAAACCCACAAAACTATTTTAAGACACTATTTAAAATTCTGTGTAGTGAGAGTGAGTGAGTCAGGAAATCATGTGCAGCCAGAGCAGAGAGCGCCTTGTAAAAAGGGGGAAAAGGTAATAAATGTCCCCTCAGCTGTTATTTCAGCATCTCGTCGGAGCCTATGTCATTCCTTCCATTTCCCTTGTCACGTGCGACTGGACAATCCAATCAGGGGACCTGGGACATCACAGAGGTGGAGAGACGACTGATTGCAGGTGTTGTAACTGTGCTGCTTTGCTGGCACTTGTCAATGGCAGAAGCAACCAACTGGAAAATGTGGCAATTCATCTGCCCAGCCAGGCCATCATCCAGGTACTCTCTGCCTGGTCTGGATGCTCTTTGCCATTTTTCAGCCCTGAGAATCTTCAGACTTGTAGCGCAGGCAGTTTGGGGGCACCTTCTCAGGTCTGAGCTGCAGGCTCCTTAACTAGAGTTGTTGGTGAATCTAGGAGCTGCCTGTTAATTGTGCTACCCATTTGCTTGGGGGTACTGAGGCTGTTTTCAAGGTAAATTTCCCGATAAGGTGCAAGAGGCATATGCATGAGAATAGAAATGTGTGGGGAACCCTAGGCCTGATGGCCTGCCCATCCTCCTGTTTCCACTTAGGCCGTATACTTACATGATGAATTACTGGCTCCAGGTTATGATTCATTGGGGGTGAATGAGGGTGGGACTGTAGCTTACTCACCCGCATTTGAGACCTTTGAGATCCAATAATAACTTATTTCACAAGATAAAAAACATTTGTTTGTCAGTGGGAGGTTGGCCAGCATTTTTGTGCCCAGGGCGGATGGAGTAATCCCTCATCATGCTGTATGAAATTCACACTGGGTGCACAAGTGCATCTACTGCTCCTTCGGGTGACCAGATGTCCCGACTTTATAGGGACAGTCCCGATTTTGAAGTCTTTTTCTTATATAGGCTCCTATTACCCCCCACCCAAGTCCCGATTTTTCACACTTGCTGTCTGGTCACCCTACTGCTTCTATACATTAAAAGGCCAGCTTGGTATGGAGACCAACTCTGCAGGAGATGGCACATATAGGGCTGAGCCTGTTGCATGAATGCTCCTGGGGTCTTGCATCCTGAACCTTATAACAACAGTGATGCTTTGCACTCCAATAGTGCCTTCCATCAAAGGATGTCAAAGGTCTTGACAGTATAGCTTTACTGGTATCTCCATGTTACTGATGCGGAAACTGAATCAGAGAGGGAGAGTAAGGTTTGCAAGGTCTCACAGTGAATCAGGGACACAGCTGGGAACAGAAGTGGACTCCTGATGCCCAGTCCCCACTGCTCTACCCAGATGACAACGTTTCCCAGTGTGTAGGAGCCTTCCTTCTGCTGACCCTAACCCCCAGTGGCATGATGGGAGAATGATCATTGAGTTGTATACACTCTGTTAATTTTCTTAGCCAGTCTAATCTCTGACTTGTAGATTTCATTCACCTATGGTTGCCCAACATGAGTGACATTGTTGACATATTTTACTGGGAGGTGTTGCAACAGGCCCAGGTTCATAGCTCTGGTTTGTGCCTCCTCTGGATGAGCCTGGCATGTACGACTCTTCATGCAGGATCCTGTGCCTCTCTGAAGGTGTTAGGGGAGCAGCAGGAGTTAGAGCCTTGCATGTGACATTAGTGATGACCAGGTCCTGTTTCAGGGAAGAGATGTTGATGGGGGTGTTTGTTTGTGGGTGGTGACACTGCTCCAGAGAGGTGACCGTGTGAAGAGATTGGGCTCTTCCCTTTGGGATTCAGCATCAAACTACCCTTCATGCTCCCCACAAAGGGGATCTCAAAGTACCAGCACATGCCTGCGAGTTGGAGCCAATTTGCACTCTGGTACCCTTATGGTTGCTTGGGTTTGGAAACCAATTGATAGAAGTCTGGGGAGAGCCAGATAGGCTGAGACCAAGGTCACAGAGGGTACCCAGACACCATGGAGGTAGGTAGGGGCTGCTTCAGACCACCCAAAACTCATGTCACATTGGGGGCGTAGGTCAGAACTAAGGCTGGTTGGTTGTTGTGGCAAGAAAAGGGCAACGTCCTTATGTTAGGATTTCTTTTGAAAAGGAAAGGCATGGCCCAGAATATGTGAATTACTGTTAAAGCTGTTTGTCATGGGGACAGTATGAGAAACGTCAACTGACTGCCCTTTATTTTACAATAAAGATTGTTCAAACCCTTCTGATAATAGTTCATCATCATTTAAAACCTTGTAAAAATCCATCCATCCAGACTCCAGCATGCTGCGCCTGGTTTGGGAAAGTTCCGGGAGGAGTCTGGATTCTCAGCAGACCAGCTGGGGTGACGAAGACCAGGGAAATATTTTCAAAAGCACCTAAGTCCCATTTTCAAAAGGCAGTTGGCATTGAGGAACCTACGTCCCATTGAAAGTCAATGGGATTTGGGCTCCTAAGCCACTTGGGCACTTTTGAAAATGTTACCTGTGGGCTTGTTGTGAAACCCCCTTCAAAGCCAGGACTTTTGTCACCGTCAGCCTTACCCCTAACCCTGCCCATGGCCTGTAGGTGTTAAAGGTGAATCATTTAACCACTCAGCATGGCTAGCAGTTAGAGGACAAACCTATGAAGGGATCAACTAACTCTTGGAAACGCTACATGGTGAAGTTGGGTCTCTGAAACAGCTGCTCTTGGGCCACTTCCATTCTCCATCCCGTTCCCCATCCTGCCCCAGGAGGTCGGCTGGGGTGGGTTAGTGTGGTACAACCCAACTTGATCTTGTGCGGTATGTTTTATGGACTCTTTGAGCTACGCTTTCGGAAGTGTGCAGTATCCATTTAGGCCAAAAATAAGTCACCAGATCTTTAAAAGAGCCCAGTATGTTGGGTGTTGAATTCTTTGGAAAATCTAACCACAAATCTCACAATAGGAGGTGCTGAGAAGTTCTGAAAAATCTTGTCCTTCTTTAGGCACCTAAATGGGAGCTGAGCTCTTATGAAAATCTGTCCCTAATTGTGGGTGCTGAGCAGTGGGCAGTCCAGCCATGAGGTCTTTTGAAAATCTGTCCTGATCTGGGTGATGTATTTCTGATGCATTGATCACCATGAGCCGTAGGTGCCTTTAATATAGACTGTGTAGCGTAGACTACTTTATAGATTTAACACCAAGCACTATACCATCAATGACAGAAAATAAGGGCATTGGGCACCATTCTATAGGCCCTTCACTTGCAGAACTGCTTTTGAAGTCATTGGCAGTACATGCTCAGAGCGCTTGCAGGATCCAGTCCATCGTATAGTGAATAAATTGAAACATCTGGTTGCGAAGCCAGTAATGGTGAGGGAGGGGAAAATAAAGTAGTAAGCAAGGGATAGAAACATCTGAAAGGGAGATTTGAAAAAGGGTGGAGTTGATGGTGCAAGAGGCAGTTCCAGATGGCAGCGGCTGCAGAGGAGAAGGCTCTCATACCAGCAGCAGAGAGACTGATTGCAGGGATGGAGAGAAGGCCAGTGGAGTAGCAGAGGGTGCGGAAGAGGGGGCTCTGAGGTGTGTCAGGAGCATCTCCTGCTCCACTGTGGGACCACCGCTGAGCAATTCAGCAGCATGAGTGTGAGCTGAGTTCCTGATGCGCATAGCTAGTGGTGTGGAGGTAGTGACAGGGGACTTATTGACAGAGGAGTTGGGAGAAGAAGAAAAGGCAGGGTCAGGAGTACACGAAGCTCACTGGCTGGTGGGCGTAAAGGAGAGACTGGAGTCAAGGAGAGAGAAAGAGAAGATGGGGTTGTGGAGTTTAGCCCTAGTCCCTAAGCTTCCAAACTGTTTGCTGTTCTCCTAGCTCATCCAGTGATTGAAAACAGACAGGTGGAGTGTCCCCAGGGATACAAGAGGCTGAATCGGAGCCACTGTCAAGGTAAGGATGCCACTTTGATCCCTTCACTCTTCCTGATAAGGAGTCTGAGAATAATCATTCCTGTGTGTAAAATGGGTTCACTTCCTGCCCGGGGACCGGCCTGCTGGGGATGTTACAGTTAAAGAACCCTCAGCCTTAAAGTGTGAAAGTAACTAGCTACATTCCACTAACTGTACAGAAAAATTGCATGTCCCTGACAGCTCAGGCTGTTTCACAGCAATACCAATCAAATTCCCCAGATAACAGCCTTATCTCTGACCCACAAGATTCTCCCACCATGTGCCTGCACTAGTGATGTGCATCTCTAAGTTCAGCATGTACTTAGTGGTGTTAAAAACAAGTGATCAGTATATTTCCTGTAGCCTGAAGCAACTTTAACTGCAAGTTGCTAGTGATTTTTTGGAGGGGGAGGGGGAGAGTTTGTTTGGGTTTTTCGAGAGGAGTGGTGAAAGTGAGTTGGCTTGAAAATCTGTCTGCATCAAGTACATAAACTTTATACTCTTCCAGGCTCCTCAGAGTCTGCCTTGCTCCAGGGCGGGGCCTGTCTATGCACCTTTCAACCCCAGAGTGTCCTCTGCCCCACATCAGGGGGCGGCTGTGTCTGGGCCATTCATCCTAGGGATCCCCTCTGCCCCACATTGGGAGTAGAGGGTAATAATAATAATTAATGGAAATATCCCATTTCCTAGAACTGGAAGGGACCTTGAAAGGTCATCGAGTCCAGCCCCCTGCCTTCACTAGTAGGACCAAGTACTGATTTTGGCCCAGATCCCAAAGTGGCCCCCTCAAGGATTGAACTCACAACCCTGGGTTTAGCAGGCCAATGCTCAAGCCACTGAGCTATCCCTCTCCCCGGGTGCGTCTGGGCCATTCATCCCAGGGGTCCCCTCTGTCCCCATCGGGGAGTATCTTATGTGGGCTATTCACCCTGGAGTTTCCTCTGCCCCACATTGAGGGGTGTCTATGTGTGGGCCAATCACCCCAGGAGTCCACTTTGCCCCACATGGGGCTGGGGGGTGGATGCATTTGTCTGTCCCATTCATCTGCTCCACCTGAGGAGGGCGGCTTTTCCCTTGTTCCTCATTAGGGGAATATCTGACATTTTTCCAACCGTAAAGTCCATGTTTTCTGTGCAGTGATTGGGAGCTGGAATTTCTTAGTCACATTGTCATGATTCCTGATAAGCCATGAGATGTCCCTTAGAGGATGGTGTTTGGGCTTGCCTGGACAAGCTTATGGCATGCAGTCCAGTGACTCATCTCCTCTAGCAGGGACTTTCCATCTCAGTGAGTTAAGTAATGAGTCACCTGAGAGCTTCCCCACGGTGTCCTAGAGGAGAATGGTCACCAGCACAGTGGCCTCAATTCCCTGTGACAATCAGTGTAGGGCTAGTGTCAGGGCTCTGTATTGGCCCTCTGTGTGGCTCCTGGCATGGGGACATGTTGGGAGAGAAAGAGATGTGGCCATGAGTGCTCTGCCTCCCCAGGGACCTTTCTGAGCCTGGCAGGAGACGCACTGTCCTGCAGATGCCTTGGTGCCTTGAAGTGCTATACACTTACATTCCCATGTCCTTGCTGTGGCCATGGGATGTGTGTCTGGGAGCCCAGTGCTAATCCAGGACCTGAATTCAAAGGCAAAAAGAGCAATATGGCTAATAGAACGTTGGAGAAGGATCACATGGGTGACATGGGGTCCTTCCCAGCAGAGATGGAAGAGGAAGTGGGATGATGGATGAGAGCTGCTGGATGTTCTCAAGGCCTTTGTCTATAGGATGGAGCCCAGCTGAGAGGGAGCCAACAGGCTGAGTGATCCACTGAGCTTTGGGTTTTGTTAAAGCATCGATGAGAGTTGGCAGCAGGGCCCAAGCAGGAGTTGAGGGGGCCTCAGGGAGCCCTCCTGCCACTGCTCTGTATGGCTGACCAGGAGGACAGCCTGGGTTACTCCTGTGTCCCCACTGCAGAGAAGCAAACCGCCTGGCATCCCTTTGCCAGGATGCCTCCTTGTCTTTGCTTACTAAATACCAGAGAACAGCCTTGCGGCATCAGCACTGTTACAGAGGCCAGATAGAGAGTGGCTGGAAGTTCAAGCACCAATTGGCTTGAACTCCAGCAATCCAGCTGATCCCTGGAAATGCTGTCCCTCTGGAACTGAGTTTGGCTGTGCAGCACAAATCCTCCAGAGCTAATAGCTAATCTCCAGTGGAATTGCTGATTGCCATTGATTAATGACAACCTAGGGGCCTCAGCTCCACTTCTGTTAATGAGAACAGCACAGGTCCTGGAGAGGCCACCTCCTGATGCTCCCGGCACCCAGCTATTCAACAACAGGGACAGTGGCACCTAGCTGCTGAGCACAGGGCAGAGATTGTCATGGAAACTGGTGGCTGGTGCTGGGTAGGGGAAGAAGATGGGGATCCCTCCCCCAGCTGGGCTGCATCCTGTGGCTGCTAACTGGAAATGCACAGGGCGACTGGGCAACATGTAATCACTAGGCCCCGGAAACCCCAAGCAGTCTGGTGAAGGTGTGAGGGCCAAAGTCAGGACCTTGCTTCAGAATACACTGAGGACAATGTGTGTGACATGTAGGGTGACCAGACAGCAAGTGTGAAAAATTGTGTGTGTGTGTGTGTGTGGGGGTGTAATAGGGTCCTATATAAGACAGAGCCCCTAGTATTGGGATGTCTGGTCACCCTACTAACATGCATGAGTCATGGAACACAGCATCTCCAACTCGGGTCTGGTTTCTTCTTCAGACACTGACCGTGTTGGCCCCTCGGTAAACTCACTAGGGCCTTTGTACTATGTGCTCCCCCTTCCCTGTGCACCTGAGGTTATTACTGAGACGCACCAACAGGCATAAGAACCAGCTATGTGCAGAATGGAAGAAACGGCTGGGCTGCTTGTGGTTCTGGGTTTGTGGGCTCCCCTTCCCTCAAGGCACTGTGTCATGGCTCCAGCCACATCCCTGACTGGGGATGGGCAAGGATGGGTAGCGTACAGCTGACAATGCTGCTTCTGTGTCACTTGGGGATTCCCATACGGTGGGAGTTCTCAGCGGCCCACTTCGGGCAGCTTTACTGCACTGACAGAAACGCGAGGGGGCTGGAGCAGGGGATGGAATCTAGCCCTCTGGTTTAAATTAGATGCACAAAGCTCAGTCCCCACTGCCAGTAAGAACATAAGAAGGGCCATACTGGGTCAGACCAAAGGTCCATCTCGCCCAGTATCCTGTCTACCGACAGTGGCCAATGCCAGGTGCCCCAGAGGGAATGAACAGAGCAGCTAATCCTGGGCTCTGCTTCAGTTGCCATGCTCGAAGGGTGAAAAGCACCGGCTGGCATCTTCCACGCTGTGAAGAGGATGCTGGGTCTGTCTGAAGCCTGCAGCGGGGACTCTCGGCAGCAGGGGAATCTGCTCTTGTCTGCTGTGGGCCATGTGACCGGCTGGGAGGTTACTCAGTTATTAGGTCCCTATTGGATGGGAACTGTGGGAACAGCAAGGAAATGATGCTTGTCCGTCCTGCTGCACAGGTGGTGGTGATAACAAGTACTTAGCCAGCATTCCTGAGAGCTTCCAGCCCCCTTACGGATGGCCCAGAGGGGACAGGGAATTTGCTTCAGGTCACACACTGCATCAGTGGCAGAGCCATGGCTCGGACTTGGGAGCTGCTAGCTCTCCCACGTGTATCCCCAGAACCAGCTGCACCAGTGACAAGCTGGAGACATGCCTTCCACTCCTCCGACTGATGCAGAGCTGTCAGTGCAAGGGCAGGTTCCCCCAGTCCTTGCTGTGCACCCGCACTCTTAGATTCCTGACGATGCATCCTTTGCAGACAGTGCCCCAGTCTGGCCACGCAGGGCATTTGACTGAAAGGAAGGAGGAGACTTGCTCATGAGTCAAGTCCTGCCAAACCTCAGTCTGACAGCTTTAAAAATGACTTTGCCAGAATAGCCCTGTGAGATGCAACATCTGGTGTCCACGAGGATCCCAGAGTAGAGCAATCATTCGAGCCATCTATGCAGCTGCACCTAACAGGCCGTGCACAGCGGATGTGGGATTGCAGTCATCACAAAGGTTCCTGTGAAGCCGTTTGCAATACAAGTGTCCTATGGGACACTGGACTAGCTGAGACCAGTGTGCTGATGCTGTACAGCAAAGGTGCGGTATGGGACTTGAGGGACTTAGAGGCTCGACCCAATAGAGCAAGTAAGATGCCAGACTAACAGTACCAGTTGCCTGATCTGATAGAGCAGGAAGGGGGGGCCAGTAACTTTCCCAGTCATTTCTTTCCATTAGCTTATTTTGGAGATTTTGGCTAAAGAGCAATTGAATCTGAAGGCAGCTGCAGGGAGGAACAAAGGGGATGTAGCCGGGGCAGGAGGCAGGAAGCAGACTGCAGGTGAACTTGGCTAGGAGACAGGCAAGGCAGGACTCTGGGACAAAGGGGAGGAGATTTTCAAAAAGTCTGGAATCTCCTGGCACATTATTGTACCCACCTGGGGCTCAGCTAGCAAAGGCAGACTCCCAAATTCCTCCCTAACCCATGGCATGCTGTACAGCTTCCACATCTGGATGGTTCACGGTGACTGGACCCAGCTGGATGAATCTGGAGCATCAGCAGCAGGGAAGGAGAGAGGCGAGGCTATGAGACGTTCTGGGTTGGCCGTTTGCTCTTGACACGCCTTTTGCAGGTTAACACGGCCCATGGGACAAGGTGTACTTAACCCTGCCTCGGTGTGGGAGGGGGACTAGATGGCCTGCTGAGGTCCCGGCCAGCCAGGTCAGGCCCCTAAAGAGAGCATCAGCTTGAGAGAGCAGCACTTTGCGTAGTCAGGTGACCTTGCGATACAGGACACTGCCACTGTCCCTACCAACAACCTAGCTGGGCATCAGTGTCAGCAATGGCAGGTATGAGCCCCTCAGGGCCTGGAGCTGACTGTCCCAGGCTGTGTCCCGGGCTGTGACTGCAGAAAGAGCTAGGCCAGAGTGAGACTGTTTCGGAAATAGAACAATGGGAAATCTCAGAGGGCACAATCCATACAGTTGGTGCCTTGAGGGACCCTGCCAGGCCCTGGCCTCCCACTGATGTGGGGTCCCCTCCCCTAAAAGCCTAGTGCTCGTTGATGGGAAAGTATGAGAGAGAGCCCTGCAGGATTCTGCTGGGCCTGGAGTGGAATCCTGTGCCCAGGGACTATGGGGACATTCTCAGCTGACAGCATCCAGGAGGGGACGTAGTGTCTCAGGAATTTCTGGAGGGGGCCAGGTAGTACAACAGTGCCCTGCCCTCACCCCTTCCGTCTGAGGCTCCTGAAGGCTGAGCACCCATTATCAGTGGGACAGAAATGTTAGGTGAGAACATGGGAAGCCAAATGCTACCTGCAAAATTCCCCTCCCCTGTCTAGCTACAGAGAATGACTCCCCAGCTCTCCCATGCTGCTAGGTGTTGGGGCCTTTGCTAATTCTCATTTTCTACCAGTGTGGGAGTCAGCAGGTCTCTGGCCAGGGCACTCCAGGCAGACCCTGATCTCAGTCACTCTGGGCTCCTGGTGCAACCCACCCCCAGCAGCTCCTCACGTTAGACCTTCCCCAGCCCTGTATGTGGGGAAACCCCATGGGAATTTACTCTGGTGACTCCTGCTGTCACTTCTCAACTGGCTCAGTCCTGGAGAGACCAACTGTGTTGTTGCAGGAAGGTAAAGACTTCTGCTGTTTGCTGGTTGCATGAGGGTCAGTATCAGCCCATAAAGTGGGGTGGGGCGCTGGGAAGGGCCTTAGACAGGAGGTGCTGCTTGTGGGGCTGTTGGACATGGTTTGATTTGTCAATTTGCTGTTCGATTTGCTGTTTTCTCTTCGCTTATACCAACCGGGTTATGGGAAGGGAGCACCGGTGATTTGGCTACATAGCAATAGGGGACATTACAGGTTCCTGCCCTGTTGAATTTCAGCGCCTTCCCTTTCCTGCTGCAGTTCCCCCTGCCATGTGCTGCTGTCGCTGACTCCAGTTAATGGGCATGCCCAGAGCACTGTGACTGATTCTGTTCTCTGCTTCCACCCTGTAGATATCAACGAGTGCCTGATGCTTGGCCTGTGTAAAGATGCCGAATGTGTGAACACCCGCGGCAGTTTCCTCTGCACCTGCAAACCCGGGACCATGCTGGACCCGTCCCGCAGTCGCTGTGTCTGTAAGTGCTCTGGAGACCAAGCCCTGCATGGCTGCCTGGAAGCAGCTACCCAGGGTCCCCAGTGACGTCCCCCAAAGCTTCCCCAGAACTGTGAGCAGGAACCAGCAGATCATGAGCCAGATGGAAACAAGATATCATGTGTCAGTGTGCCCCTGTGTGTGCCAGTGTGTCCCTATGCCCTGAGAGTGTGCGTGGGTGGGCGGTGTGAGATCCTGAGTGCGTGCATTCATGCCCTTGCATGATGTGTGTGCATGAATGTGTACCCATGTGTCCCAGCACTCTCCTCGTACAGGGCCGCGGGGTTCAGCTCCTATGGGATTCTCACTCACTTCCCTCCCTTGTTCACATCGGGTTGTTGAGTCGACATGACAGTAGTGCTATGGCAGAGCATGCAGGAGATAGACAGCCTGCACCCAGCTTCTGCAGAGACTGCCGTGAAAGCAGTGACCTCTCCCCAGGGGTGCAGTTGTGGGGAAGGGGGTGGAGAGCACCTGCACTGGAGTATCTGGAGTCAAAATAGAAGCCCATCTCTTCCATGCCGCTTCTGTTGGATCTGCCCACTCCACTGAGGTCCTAGGGCTGAATGCCCAAGCAGGTGTAGGCTGGGGAGAGACATACTATGGAAACCGCAGCTTCCGGGAGAGGGGCCTGCAGCTCTTCACCAAAGTCCTTATCAGCCAGTGGCAAAGGCTGCGTGGCGTGAGTGCCAACGTGTAGGGACAGCGTGGAGACCGTTGGGGCAGAAGCAGATCAGTGGGGTGATGGTGCTGTATCGCAGCAGAGGAGGGATGCGATAAGGCCCTGGGACTGGTGACAGAGAGGCAGAGCTGGGAAGGACCTTGAAGGAAATGACAGGCAGCACTTTTCCTTGACACTCTGTGCCCGGCAGAGGTGACGGCTTGGCCTCCAACACTAACTCTGGGCTTGTGTTTCAGCGGATAAGGCCGTGTCCATGGAGCAGGGGCTGTGCTATCGCTCAGCAGCAGGAGGCGTCTGTGCCCTACCACTCGCCCAGAGCATCACCAAACAGATCTGCTGCTGCAGCCGTGTTGGCAAAGGATGGGGGAGGAATTGTGAGAAGTGTCCTATGCTTGGGTCAGGTGAGAGCTGTGTTCGCTGCCCAGCTGTGCCCAGTGTTCTAAGCCTGGAGCCTGGCCTTCACCTTACACCTTCTCCCGACTCCTCAGCCCAGAACCAATGCAGGCTCCTTGCCACGCGCTGACGTGTTGGGAAGTGGGTGTGAACAGTCTATAGGGGACTGAGTGCAAGGGGACAGGCCAGCCTGGAGACTGTGGTCTGTGTGGTTGCTTGCTAGGAGGCAGAGTGCACTAGCTGAGAGCGGCCTGCTGCTCTGGAGGCTGGAGTGGAGCAGAGCAGATTCCAAACCTGGAGGGTCTGCAGCACAAGTGAGTGCATCTGAGCTTGGAGGTGGGGAAGTTCCTCGCCAGGCAGCCATCATGCAGCACTGCCCCAGAGGGAGACCACAGCCTTCCCCATGCCTGGGTTAGCCTGACAGAACCTTAGGGGAGGCAGAGTGAGATGAAAGGGAAAGTTTCATCCTCTCCTGAAGTGTCAGCCTTCAAGTGCCCCAACACACCAAGCAAGGATGGGTTTGGCTTTTACTGGTGTGTTAAGTACCAGAGAGACAAGCACAGAACCCCACAGGGCTAGGAATTCCTACACACACCCCTGGACTGGGTGGAAGGCATCTTTGGACATGTGCATCAAAGGGCCAAAGTACTAGAAGGTCCCCAGTGCCATGTGTAGCCCCCTCTGCCCATTATATGGCTGTATCCTGTTGATGAAGTGGTAGCTGTCTTCAAAGGTGGGGGAGTGTTTCCTTGGTGCTCCCCCTGGTAGCTCTGAGCCAACAGAGAGATTCAGTCTCCAGTATCAGGGGGTAGCCGTGTTAGTCTGTATCTACAAAAACAACAAGGAGTCTGGTGGCACCTTAAAGACTAATAGATTTATTTGGGCATAAGCTTTCGTGAGTAAAAACCTCACTTCTTCGGATGCATAGAGTGAAAGAGTTTTTACTCACGAAAGCTTATGCCCAAATAAATCTGTTAGTCTTTAAGGTGCCACCAGTCTCCAGTAGCTGTGAATGCTAATGTGTCCATTACAGACACACCCAGCTCTGGGAGCAGATTCTCTCTGCTGGAAACATCCACCCTTCACACCATGCTCTAACATACGGTGGTTCAAACATGTTCTAACTCTGGGACAGACCCATATTTTAACTCTGGTAGGCTGATGGATGGAGGGTGTGTACACACACAAACACACACCTGGCCATTCTCACTTGCATAGCAGAAGACAGCATCTTCAGTTCCTCCATTGGATCTTGCCAGAGGACAGCCTCATGTGCTCGCAACTGGTTTCTACCCCTTTCCCCCACGTCAGCCTTGACCTGTATCTCCCTTGCAGAAGCCTTTAAGGAGATTTGCCCAGCGGGACATGGTTACACCTACTCCAGCTCCGATATCCGTCTGTCCATGAGAAAGGCGGAGGCAGAAGAGCTGCCATTCAGCTCAGAGGAGCATGGGGAGAGCAGCGACCGGACGTCCAACAGTGGAGCAAAAAGGCCGCAGCTGCAGGAAGCCCTGAGTGGTGGAGTCACAGGTACGCTCCCCTGTGCTGGAACCACAGCAGCGGAAGGTAGATTGGGATGTGATGCAACATTAGTAGCGGCTATGCACACAGGTGCCCTGGATGAATTCCCTCTTTCACCCTCAGGCTGTGCCTATCCCAGGGACTGTGGTTCCAGCTGAAGTGGACTCGGGTCAGCTCCAGAGCTATGCAAGGCTCTCTTGCCCCTGTATCCCAGTGGCATAGGGCATGGCCTTTTCAGAGTTCCCTGGCCCTCCTGGGCCTTGAGACGGGGGCAACCTTTGAGTTCCAGCCTCAGATCCTCATGTGCTAACAGGTGCTGCTGCTGCCAGATGGCCAAAATGCCTCCACACTTGGAAGCTGTAGTCTGATTCAGATGTGCCCTGCTGAGTGGGGCTCTGTGAATCCTGGCCTGAGTGTCCCTGGGTGTGGTTATCCCAATGCACTCAGGCTGGGAATGCAAATCCAGAGAGGGGAGTGGCAGTTGTCACTGGAACCAGGGTCTGTTAGAATGTGAATTCCCGAGGACGCTGGGGGGGGAGCCAGGACTGGGGCAACTCAGTGTGCTAGGTTTGGAAGGACAAGTTACCATCTTGTGCTGGGAGAAATGGGGGGCTCCTTGTCAGCGTCAGGGAAGCAAGTGAGGTTAGTGCAGCCTGAGCTCTCTGAGGTATGTGGGGTGCTGATGTTTCTTGTTCTGAAATTCACCATGTGGTGTTTCATTTTCCAGGTCATTCTCCAGATAGTGAGGTGAGTCAAGCCCATGCTGCTGGCAGATGATGGGGTGGGGATATGTTTGTGATGAACTTCACTGGTGAGAAAAGGATCATTTAAAAAAGTAACCAGCGGGAAACACCGAATGTGTTGGAGTTGGAGTAGTGAGGGGAAGTAGCTATTGATCAAGAAGGTGGCGGGTTTGCTGAGGTGCAGGAGGAGGTTAGAAAACACCCGGACAGCCAGGCATTTTCACTTACTGCAGATCAGCTGCAACATTCAAGTCCCAGCTGATGCTTTGGGCTTGGGAGCAGCTGACACCCCATTGATGAGGGTTGGGAGAGAATGGTGTGTCCCCCGTCCCCATCCCCACGATAGGATTTTGGGGTTTGCCTCCTTGTGCCCTAAACATTTAGGAATAAAGCTTAAAGGTAATCTGTGAAGGGAAAAACGGGGCTTGGGACTTCGTTGTGTTGGCTTCTTTGGGATGGTTTGGTTTGGTTATTTCAGTTTGACAGCAGACGTTCATGTCCAGTCTGTCTCCCCTGTGTGCTCCTATGGCCTGCGTTGCCATAGTATCTGAGCACCTCACAATCTTTAATGTATTCAGTCTCTCAACACCGTGGGGGGATAGGGAACAGCTGTTAATCCCATTATACTGGTTCTTCACCAATGGAGAGATGAAGTGACATGGCCGAGGTCATGCATCTGGGGCAGTGCTGGGATTTGAACTCAGGTCTCCCCAATTGTGAGCTAGCCCCTTGCCCCCAGTCATCCTTCCTCTCTAGTCAGGCTGGGAAGAGTCTCTAATGACTGGAGAATTAGTGAAATGATGACAGTCCAAAAGAGTGAAAGCCGAGCTACTGAGGGGGAAGGAGTTTAGCCAGACTATAGGAAACTGCTTTGGTTTGTGTTTAATGCGTGGTTAATGCCAATGACTAATTAACATCCTGAATAAGGGAGTCTTTTGCCAAAGGGTCAGTACTCTTGCCCCTTGAGTTGAGGATTCAGAGCTCACAATAGGCATCCCCAGGACTTCCCAGAGGTCCTCCAGAAAAAACAGGAGAAACCACACTGACACTCTGAAGATCGTCCCTGGGAAAATCTCTGCCAAAGGATTGCCTGCCCAGTGCAGGTTCTGGAGCTCCTCACAAGATTAGCCAGGCTCCCACCTGAGGCACTAGGTAATGCAGATACCTGGCCTTGAGGTTTGTAGCTATGCAGTTGGCCTGTGAAGGAGACTTGGAGGAAACTGAATGCAGAAATCTAAAAGGCTCCTGGGTAGGCATAATGCTTTGTATAGGGTCCAGCACACTGAGGCTCCAGCCATTCCACACAGTAGCAGCCTCACTGCCATTACAGTACCCTTAGTGTGAACCAGCAGCCAGGATGGGGCAAGAGGAAGCTCACTTCTCTCTTATCCCTTGGCTAAATACATCCCTGGGCAGTCTAGGCAGAGCCAAACTTTGTGTTTGTGTTTCTCACCCACAGGGCACTGCTGATGCCACCCAAGAACCTGCCACACACCCAGGTGCGTAAGTGCCCAATTGGCTTGTGAATAAGCTGCAAATAGAGAAGAGAAAGGAGGACAGGGTTGGCCCAGCTGGCAGCTTCAGGCTGTGCTGATAACCTTAGGGCCAGGGAAAGGCAGTTTTATTTCATAGGCACCTCCTAATCTCCTTCTGTGTCGCTCCAAATGGGCTGTGCTGCACAGAACCAGCAGGCACTGCAGGAACGGGGCAGCCCCATGAGATGCAGGGCAGGGAGGGCCACACTCCATTTCATGTATTGGAAGAGCAGTTTCTCCAGCCTGGGGATGGGGCTCTGTTATCGTCTGCCCACGTTCATGGTCTCTGCATGCTGGGCTCTGTAATGGGCACTACGGGTCATGGTAGGGGGTGTCAGGTTGCAGGGGTCTGCACCCCCAACATGCAGCGACAAGCTTGGTGGCTGTGAAATTTCTCTGCCGTAACACGAATGAGGCTGGATCACGTGACAACTGGCCTCATGATGTCATGTAGTATAACATATGCAGTAACCTAGATGCTGGGCTCCATGCTGGGGCTTGGCACTCACGCCTGCTGGTCTGCAGCCGATCCCTTGGTATCGTGAGATGCTGGGACGTAGAGGTTGGGAGGTCATGGGCAGGACTTAGGCTGACACTTGCTCCTGTGTCTGACTGTGATCCCAGGCTGGTGCTCACATCTCTCTCGTCTGCAGGGGATGTAGTGGAGGAGACATTCTCTCGCCCTCCCTCCCAGCCAGGCCCAGAGGCTGCAGGGGAGGGCACTGCTGCAGCACAGATCACAGGTTCGTCAGCAGCTCTAAATGGGGTTTACCTGCCTCACCTGGCAGGCCCTAAAGAGAAATGTGACCCAGTCAAAACATAGAGCCCTCCCCCCGCAAGGATCCCTGGTATGCCAAACCCCGGTGGATCCCACCAGGCCTGGGTGTGTGCTGAGGGATCCAGGCAGATCCCAGTGGGTACAAGAGCATATGCTTTGGCTTTCAGCGCCCTTCTCTGTGTAATTTGTATAACACATGCCTTGTCTGGATCACATGGAAGGGAAGCTTAGGGTTCATGCCATAAATGAGCACATCCCTTCATTGCTGTCCAGCCAGGCGCAGAGACCTGTCACCCAAGAGAGCCCTCTTTTTGATTCATGTGTTTAGCATAGGTCAGTGTAATTTCCCTGACATACAGCTCCTCCTGGTGCGCACTGTCCCTGCCCAGGGCTACAGGGACCGTGGGGCTAGCTGGATCGCTGCACTGTGAACAGCAGGGTCTCTGGGCGGAAGGGAGAGGGAAGGGCTCCCTGGGGAAGTGAAATCACAGAGGGGGTGGCGGTGACTCCAAAGGAAAGGGACTGGCAGGGTCTCGCTGGTGGCTTTGGCCCAATCCCTGCTGCAGTCAGAGTTGAGTCATCTGGAAGTTGTGGTGGAGCGGGAAGTGTGTGGCTCCCAGGGGAGGCTTGTTTACTGCATGAATAACAGCAGCTCTGTTGTTCTAGGGTTGTCTAAGTGTCTGGGAGCGCTGCCCCTGCTCGGGGCCAAAAGCACCCTCAGAAGAAACCCTGGCATAGGCACCTTGCTGTGGAATGCGCCTCCCACAATAGCCTTTTGTTTGTGTGTGTTGGTTTGGTGATGGGATTGTTTCACTGTTGGGGCGTGTGCGGGTCTCTGCTGGCCTCTCCTTGCCCTTCCTGCATTCACTGCCGCTGAGCTGCTTCCTCTGGCTGCCCTGGGATTAGTGAGACCGGGCCTGAGGCAACAGGAAGGGAAGCAGCATGTGAATGGCCCACACTGAGCTGGCACTAAAGCCCCTGTGACTGTGCCTGCCCTGCCTCCCTGCTCACTGTGGCCGGTTCCAGGGCTGTACTGGCTCCTGGGGAGCCGCTTGCTTGCCCAGGCCAGATAGAGCCTGTTTGCTGTTTCCTTCCTAGCTCTCTATGGGCTTTCCCTGCTTTCCAGCGCTGTGTCCCAGTCTCCTGCTCTCGCTCAGCCCAGCTAGGAACAAGTGCCTAGCTGCAGGGCTCTGGAGCCCCAGGAAGCCATGTCTGCCCTGCTAGGCGCACTGACCCAGGCCAACCCACAGGTGCTGGCCATTAGTGCTCCCTCTCCATTCTTGGACACTGGGGGTCCATCCCTGTCCTTGTGGCTGGAGGCTGCTGAGGCCCAGCTCTGCCAGCTGTCTGAGGTGCAGGGGCCTCAGAGCTGTCTCCCATTCTGTCTGTGATGTGGGGCTGGTGCGAGTAACTGGGCTGGGGGCTGTGGAATAGGGAAAGCTCTGTACTATGTGCTGGGGGACTGGGGAGCAGGGGCCTGTGACTTTACCCTGTCTGTCTCCCTCAGAAATCGATAGATGCGCCTCTGTACCTGACCCGTGTGGCCCAGGCACTTGTGTGAACCTGCCCGGCAGATACAGCTGCATGTGTGGCCCTGGCTATCGGCTGCATCCTGGCCTCCCCCGATGCATTGGTATGTCACTAGGTCTGCTGTTTCTAAAGGGGACACTGGGGAGACAATGGCTATCAGAAATCCCACGTCAGGAAACGGAGCATGTGGAGAGAGGCTGGCTCCTGAGCACAAAGCCTGGCTGAGCCAGGCCCCTTGCAGGGCACCAGCCCCGCTGCCTTCCTGAGCAGAACAACCCTGTGGCCTGGGATCATTCTCTGTCCTGCTTCCCCAGTTTTAGTAGCCAGGGGAAGTCTGAAGGGCAGAATCATCCCTCTCCCTCCATGTGTGGCAATGCTGCCCTCCAGTGGTGGATGGCAGACAAACAGGGGCTTGTCCTGTCTCTGCAGGGCCCTCATGTGTCATCAAGCAGGCTCCCTGGGGAGGGAAATACTGAGTGCGGGAGGTGGGTCCCCTCAGGCCCTTGCTCATCCCATCTCCAGCATTGTCTGTAGGAAATGGGAGGGCTAATGGTATTGCCCGGATGACCCTGTTCCTCTGCTTTGGACCCAGATGATGATGAGTGTATGAGAGATCCCTGCGCTGGGAAGGGTCACTGCATCAACAGCGTGGGCTCCTACTCCTGCCTCTGCTACCTGGGGTACACCCTGCTTGCCTCCCAGGATGCACAGACCTGTCAGGGTAAGCGACGCTCCAGCTGGCACACGCCCACAGCCTCAGGGAGAGCCTTGCTTGCAAGGTTCCTGTGACCTTCCTCGGCTACATGTTTCCTGGGTAATGGGGGTTCCAGCCTTCTCCTTCATATGGGCTTCCCGCCCCCCTCCCCCAACTACTGCCCAAGCCTGCCCTAGGAGGACCCCTCGTGAGGGGGCAGATGAAGTTGCATTCTCCTTGCTCGTTCCCCCAGCCTCTCGCCGGGGTGGGCCAGTGAGCAGTGCAGGCTGGGGAAGACTGCAGAAAAGAGTCAGTCAGCAAAGGCTTTTCCTCCAGAAAACCCCTCAGCTTGGGGCTTGTCTGACCCAGAGGCCAGTGGCGTGGAGCCCAACTAGCCCTGCATCCCCTGCCCTGTGTCCCAAGCACTGTCTCCGAGCATCTGGAGAGGGCTGGAGGCAGCTCGGCAGAATGTCACCCACTGGCAGCTGGCAAGCAGCCCTGCTTCTTGCTCCACTGCTGGTCTGGGCTCGTTATTAGCTGGCAAACAGGAAGCCCTGGCGCTGGCCCAAACTGCCTCCAGCCTGCTTTGGCATGTGGGGGTGACCAGCAGCAGCAAGAAGGGGCTGGGGCATGGCAGAGTGGAGGTGTGAGTGACACAGGCCCGTGGGGACTCTGGCCGTGAGTACAGCCTGGCGCTGCCATTCCTCCTCATTGGCATGAGGGCAGAGGTTGGCTCTCAGGAGGGATTTGAATGAGGGGCGGGCAGTGGCCATTCAGAGTGGGTTTGGGGCAAAGGGACAGGGAGGACTCTGCACACAGGCAGAGCCACCTCTCTCACCCTTAGCTGAGCCCAGTTCCCTGACAGGACCTATCCTTGGGTGCTAATAGATCTGAATGAGTGTGAGCAGCCCAACATGTGCCAGGGGGGGCAGTGCACCAACACACCTGGATCATATCACTGTGAGTGTGCCAGGGGCTACATCTTGGGCCGCACAGGACAGTGCGAAGGTGAGTGTGCTAACCTCCTCTACGTGAAGGGCTCCAGCGCCTTTGTGCAAACCTCAGCTCTCCGTGCCCCCCTCCCTCCAGATCTGCACTGAGGTACCTGCGCCTTCTCACTTTGTCACTTCAGTCCCCTGACACAAGTCTGCCCCCACTTGCCTGGGGGACTCCCCACCCCGCTGCGGGAGAGGGGAGCTCTCTCCCCAAGCTCATTCCCCTTCAGACTCTCACTCCCCCCTCAGGCCCAGTGGGACCCATCCTGAGCCCCTTCTTCTGGACTGGAAAGGGAGTGTGTTTTGTTCTTGGGCTGGTGCTAGTCTGGAGGTTTGGCGTCTGTCATTGCTTGCCCCTGTTTGAGCCCTGGGCTGGCAAGTATATTGAAGATATGATGTCTGCAGCCAGCTGCATGTACACAGCATTTCACAGTGATTGAAAATCAAAATGGGCATCCTACCAGGTGTGGGAACAGGCCACAGAGACAATGAATGACAAGTGGGACTCATGAGAATCTCCCTCTGAGCCCCAAACTCAATGCACCATAAAGCCCGTCTGCTTGGAGTCACAGTCACTCTTACTTTGGCCAGAGCTGGCTGAGAAGGTTAGATGCAGGTGACAGTGGTTCCAGCTGCGAGGATGTTCTGGATAGGACTCGATCTGTCTCTCTCTTTTCCTGGAGTCTGAAAGCAGGGGGTCTCTTTGCAGACATTGACGAGTGTGCTGACCCCAGCACCTGCCCCAGAGGGAGATGTGTCAATGCGCTGGGCTCCTATGAGTGTCTCAGCTGTGCAACCGGTTACCAGCCGATGAATGGAAGATGCGTTGGTAAGGAGGCGAGAGCTGTTCCCCCCAAGACCCCTCCCCACCTTGTGGAAACTCCCTCTTGCCTGGCAGCAATTCCAGCCCTAGCCAAGCACTCCTGGGGCTGTAATGTGCCACACAAGCCTTGTGGGCAGGTGTTGGCTGTGGGAAATGGCAGGCAGGAGAGGCTAGTGTGTGTACCCTGAGTACCACGCCCTGCAGGATTGGGTTGTGGGGAGATCCCTGGGGATTTCAGAGCACCCCTGTTCCTGGATTGATGGGCCCCTTTGCTGTGTCTTGCAGATGATGATGAGTGCTTCACCGTGGGAACCTGTGCTCATGGACTGTGCATCAACCTGGCTGGCTCCTTCAGGTGTTCCTGCTACCATGGCTTTGAGGTGACAGAAGATGAGAAGAGCTGCCAAGGTATCCTATCCTCTACCAGATGCTTTTGGACCCAGTGCAACTCCTAGTGAAGTGTGAGGCATTGTTTCCATTGAGCCTGGGGCATTCCTGAGTGCATGGCCTGGCTGCCTGTACCTCCCTGCCCCAACCAGGGTAGCTAGGTCCTGAGATCCTGTGGGGATACCCCCTCTCCCTCCTTATCTATTATGGATCTATTCCCCTCAATGCACTTGGCTCTGAGAGGAAGCCCCGCCCCTTCCTGTGCTCAGATCTGGCCCCTCCTCCCTGTCCAGCTCTCACTCTGGTTTGTGGGTTTATTTAGATATCGATGAGTGTGCGACCCACAACCCCTGCCGCATGGGACTCTGTATCAACACCGAGGGCTCCTTCTCCTGTGCAGCCTGTGGTGCTGGATACACCGTGTCCAGAGATGGCAGCATGTGTGAAGGTATCTCCTGTGGAGGGGTGAGATGTGTGGGTGCCAGGGAGACTGGATTCCTTGGGAGGACGTGCTTGCAGTTAGGAGCAGGCCATCGGTGGTGTCCGGGGCTGGATCTCCAGCTGTGGCTGCAGAATCTCGCAATGTTGCATGTCACGCGGGTCACTGGGCCTCCCCCAGCCCAGCTGAGGCAAAGCTGCCAGCTTGTGGCACAACATTTTCAGGCAGCAGTTGTAATCAGTGCCCCTAAGGCTGAGTCTCTGGCCTGGGTCTGCATCACTGGTGGCCTGAGCTGAGCCACTCTTCCTACAGCAGCTCCAGCTGAGCTCCCTGCACTGCACTCGGGAGAGCTTCTGGGGAACAGCCCCCTGAATCCCAGCGAGACCCACTTGGAGAGCAAAGGGCCTGCTTCAGCGGTTTAGCTTTTGCAGAGCAATAGAGAGCTGGGGGGGGGTTCGAGGGGAGGTCACTGGGGGCCTGCAGGTGTTCAGAGAGGGACCGCTGCAGCTTCAGAAAGGAGTCTGTGAGAGTCAGAGCTAATCCCCCAGCTGGCTGTGAGTACCTGGCGGTCAGGGGAGCGGGGGAGCAGAGTAGGCGCGCCCTGTCCTTCATCCCAGCTGAAGTTCCAGTCTCTGCTCTCCCCAGATATCGATGAGTGCAGCTCACCAACTGCCTGCCCCTTGGGAATCTGTACCAACACGGACGGCTCCTTTGCCTGCCAAGCCTGCGATGCTGGCTACATGCTCTCCTCCAACAGACTCACCTGTGAAGGTAAATCACCCAGACTGCTCTCTGCCTCTGCTGGGAGCTGTAGCTGCAAGTGAGGCAGTAATAAGTGTGTCCGTAGTGTCAGACTTGGAAGCCAGTGGTCCTGCTCCCAATTGGGTCACGCCCCCGGTTGGGTCACGCCCGTGGTCAGGTCAGCTTAGCCCTGCACGTTGGCAGCACGTCGTGTTTGGAGGGGCAGGGGGTATCTGAAAGGAAATGATCAGATCTGGGAAGGGGTACAAGTACCCAGCTCATTAATGAGATTCTCAGCTGATACTAATTTATGGGGAGCTGCAAGCCCCACCGAGGACAGCGTAATACAAAGCGGCCTAGAGAGACCAGAAACACAGGCAGGGAATAGTAGAATAGGATTCTGTTCAGAACAACATGACTAATATGTCTGGAGAAAACAACCCCGAGCCTAGGTAGTCAGTGGGAGGGGGAAGGCTTGGAATCCGGAATGGCTGAGAAAGGCATGGGGCCGTAAATTAGGAATTTCTGATGCAATGTGGAAGCAAACAGGGCCCCTTTGGGCTGCAGGCACAGAGCTATCGTGTCTCTGCCAAGGGGGAATAGCCAGGTCCTACTTTGTGCAGCGCTGGTGCATTTATTGTGGGCACCTTTTTATCAGAAAGATATTGGCAAATCAGAGGGAGTTCAGAGAAGACCAACCAAGGTGATCAGGGGGCTGAGCTATAGGTAAGGGTACGATTATGTCACAGAGATCGTGGAAGTCACGGAATCTGTGACTTCCAGAGACCTCCGTGACATTGGGGCACTGTAGCAGCCCAGACACCGCTGGCAGCGGGGGCCCTCCTGCAGCAGCCAGCTCAGCTCTCTGCCCCCGTGGGTGGTGGGGCCCCCTCTCAGTTCCCAGCCCTGCAGGTCCCTGGGGGATCCCCCCAGCTCCCAGCCACTGGGCAGGGATGGGGGGGCCACAGCTCCCAGCCACTGCAGCAGGACAGGGTGCTGGACCCTCCTCCCTCCCCATTTTGTCAGGGATACTTTTAGTAAAAGTCAGGGACAGGTCATGGCTTCCGTGAATTTTTGTTTTTTGCCCATGACCTGTCCCTGACTTTTACTAAAAATATTCATGACAAAACGATAGCCTTAACTGTAGGGAAGTGCGAAATGAGTAAAACCTGTCTAGTTTGGCTAAACCTCAACTCCAGGGACAGGGGGACCTGGGAGGAGTTTATAAATGTCTGCCGGGTATAAACTGCAAGGCAGAGAGGAATTATCTAGGCCTGTGGTGCAAGGGGTAAAAACAAAACAAAAACAGGCAGAGTGTTAACAAGACACGGGCAAGCCAATGAAAGAGGAAAAGCTGGCAAAAGAATAATGAAGTAATAAAGGCCCCAATTCAACAAAGCATTGAAGCACAGATTTATCTTCAAGCATGCGAGTGGTGGTATTGAAGTCACCAGGACTGCTCTCTGTCTTAGGGTACTTCCACACTGCAAGCGCTACAGCAGCACGGGTGGGTTTCTATTGTTGTAGTAGTTGGGTGGTAGCAGTAGGCCCTGAGCAGC
Organism: Trachemys scripta elegans; assembly: GCF_013100865.1. Classification (NCBI taxonomy): domain Eukaryota; kingdom Metazoa; phylum Chordata; order Testudines; family Emydidae; genus Trachemys; species Trachemys scripta. The sequence continues at coordinate 42,735,092 of NC_048301.1, forward strand.
ATTACTGGGTCTACTTAAGTTTTAGGTGCAGGCCCTGAGAGCGCTTTGCTAAATAGGGATCTGGTTACTCGAGTGCTTAATGGTAAGCATGTGGATAAGTGTTTGCAGCGTTATTGGCAATAATAATAATAATCACCAATAAAAGTAATAAGGGCGTTAGACTAGATGACCCTTGTGGTCCCTTCTAACCCTATGGTTCTATGAATCAGGAGGACTGGGATGAAATTGTGGAAGGGAAAGCGAACGCTGGGCCTCAGCAGAAACTCCCGGACAGTGAGATCTGTCAGACTGCAGCAGACCTTGTGGAACAGAACTCGAGACTTCCCTAGTAACTGCTAAACCTGTGGTTGTTAATTGTTCCGTTCCCTAGGCCCTGTTGTAACTTGTGTGCGGGTTTTTTTTCTGGTGTAGCTCTAAGGCTGTGCTCTGTCGTGGGTACGTGAAATTGTGGTGTAGGACATGAGTTTATGTTGCTAAGTTACCCAGGAGTGGCAGAGCCACAGGTGAGGTGTGCAGAGACTCCTGCCAACCGGTCCTCTATACTCAGCTGCACCAGCGTAGGTTCTGGATCAGCCACATATTCTGCAGGAAAACTGCCTTAGGAGTGTGATTGAGATAATTTAAGGTTATTTGTTTCTCCCATTCACCTAGCTGTATAGGCCTCGGAGGAGAAGAAAAAATAGAACTAATATTGTTTAGATCCCCCTATGAAAATGACCTAAAATGGAATTTCTGTATCTCCTAATGCCTGATACCCTGCACTGGGGATACCCTCCCCCAGCACCTTTCTGCTGGTATCAGGGTCACCTTTCGGACCCAAGATATTGGACCTTAAATCTGTCTCTGGCCCAGTGCCTGTCATGGGTCTTCAGCAGGGATATTTTTGGAGAGAAATCCCACATTTGAGGGCAAAGAAGGAAACATTTTTGTGGTTTTGTTGTTTGTTATGAGAAGCAGTTCAGATGGCTGGAATGGTGGAGAAGGGCCCTTCAGAGATGGATCAGCAGGCAGAGTGCAGATGTAGTCCAAGGTGCTTGATAAAGACCCCCTGGTGATGAGCATGGCATGAAAAGCTAGTGAGGGAGAATAGTAGCTTCTCTCATGGCTAGGCAGTGGAGCACCTGGGAACCACCAGCATACAGATGGTAAATAAACCCACTAACAGGGGGTCTTCCCAGCTGTTTGGGGTAAAACTCATGAGCAGAGGCAGACTGCACCTGGTGGTTCCTCCTGGAGAGGGAGAAGGCGGCTTGGCCACTTTTCTTCTTCCTCTAGGTTTACAGCTGGGCCTGAGGCACACACAGGAAAATGAGGTAAAGTTTCCATGCTCCTGATGGGATGGAAGGATTGCACATTTTGTTCCGTTTGTGGGCTAGTCATGTGACTCCCTCCTTAGATGGGTCTTTCCCGGCATGTCACTTCCCCATGCTCGCTGCTAGAGCAGCTGGAGGAGAGAGCATTGAGGGAATGTTATCAAGTGTTTGGTGACTGACCCCAGGAGAAACTGTTCCAGTCTTCCCCTGCTGGATTGGTGACCATGGCTCTAGATTTTGGGTTTTGTGTGTGAAGAACAATAAGAGTTTTGGGATGGCTTATAACAAATGAATTAGGGCATGGATCGTCTGCCAGGGAACTGATGGAAGCTAGGGATGTTTTAGAACTGAGTGTGGTAGGAGCAGAGGTGAAAGTAAGCTGGTCCGGTCCGGCGTACTGGAAAGAGCCAGTACACTGTGCCGGACAGGACTGGCTTCCGCGGCGGTGATTTAAACGGCCCAGTGCTCCAGCCGCTGCGGGGAGCCCCGGGCCCTTTAAATCACTGCCAGAGCTCCGGCAGCTGGGCTCAGGTGGGAATTTAAAGGGCCCGGTGCTCTGGCCGCTGCGGGGAGCCCTGGGCCCTTTAAATCCCTGCTGGAGCTCTGGCAGCCGGGCTCCCGCAGTGATTTAAAGGGCCTGGAGTTCTGCAGCATCGGGAGCCCTGGGCCCTTTAATTCGCCTCTGAGCCCCGGGGCTCACAGCCGCCTCTTCAGCTGGTAGCTCTGGGGTGATTTAAAGGCCCTGGGGCTCCCAGCCATAGCCGGAGCCCCAGGGCCTTTAAATCTTGAAAGGCCCCGCCTCTTCTGGTTGAGGCCACGCCTCTTCTGGTTGAGGCCATGCCTCCGCTCAGGGCTCCAGTGTACCGGTAAATCCTTTAAGTTACTTTCACCCCTGGGTAGGAGTAATCTTGCCCTAAGGCATAAATGAATGGTGCTCTGTTGCGTACACCGTGCGCTTGGCACTTAGCAGAGGCACGGTCCCTGCTCTGCCCTGAGGAGCTTTCAGGCTCAATGTTTCCACCTCTAACTTCTGTGATGGGAACAGGCAGAGCAAGGGAGGTGGGGAATGTTGTTGGTGCCCTCTGCAGCCCGCAGGCTGGTACTGACGGGGAATCAGTCCTCTTAGACTCATGTACTTTCTCACAGTCAGAAAAGCTGCACTCAGGACCTGGCAGGCTTGGGGGACTGAAAATGTGGCAGAAATGTTGTTTTCTTCTGAGGGCCTGGAGCGTCACACCTCCCCTGGATGGACCAGTGGAAGGGTGGGAGTAAGGAGCTTTCGCTGCCCTGTGGGAGGGTGGAGAGCTGCCTCCCGCATGCATTAGCTGAGCTGAATTGTGTTCCAAAAGAGGCAGGTGAATGGGACAGTCCAGGGTGACAGAGCCAGGTGAGGCCGAGGCTACATCTGGCTCTCTACGGTGGACATGGTCATGCTGGGAGTTGGAAGCCCATTTCCCTTAGTGTTACCTGCACACTCTAGGGCACCCCACCTTTACTCTTCCATGGACTCCAGGCGTAACCCAGTTAATTTAGGCACCCCCACCCTTACCCAGCTCCTAGGACTCAGGGTGTAATTTTCTGTGGGTTTGCGGCACCATTTACCAGTGAAAGAGCCTTTCACGGTAATATTCTTAACCTCTGTTTATTAACAGCTCTCAAAACAGAATACACATGCTAAGCATATAATGCTCCCAATAAGGACGACAAACTTTTCCTGGTGGCCAGTCAGGATCAGGTTGCCCGGGGCTCCTCCAGCTTCTGCACGGTGTGATTGGCAGGGTGTTGAGGTCTGGCAGCTCTGATCTTGGGCTGTGTCCTGGAGTTGGTTCCAGAGAACTTCCTTTTGGACCCCAGTTTATATAGTTAAACTTGAGTCCTGCTTAACTGTACCTTAATCCAGTGGTTCTCAACCTTTCCAGGCTACTGTACCCCTTTCAGGAGTCTGATTTGTCTTGCGTACCCCTTACTTAAAAACTACTTGCTTACAAAATCAGACATAAAAATACAAAAATGTCTCAGCACACTTACTGAAAAATTGCTGACTTTCTCATTTTGACCATATAATTATAAAATAAATCAATTGGAATATAAATATTGTACATACATTTCAGTGTGATACTTGAGCCTGTTTTTCACTTGTGAGCCTTGTCTGAAGCCCGAGCTCTGCCGCCCAGGGCTGAAGCATGTAATTTAGCTTTGTGTGGCCCCCTGTGGCATGGGCCCTGGGCAAATGCCCTGCTTGCCGCCCCCTAATGCTGGCCCTGCACTTGCAACCCCCCTAAGCCCGTCCCATGACTCCCCTGGGGGCTACAACCCCCAGATTGAGAAACATTGATCTAGATGAGTTGAGTACCCCCTGGAAGACCTCTGAGTATGCCATTTGGTTCATGTACCCCTGGGCAAGAACCACTGTCTTAAACAATAATTTTAAACTAAAGTACTACAAAATAATTCTTTGACCAATCCTAACATATTGTGAAACAATTCTTTAACCAATCATACCCCACCACCTTAGTTGATTTAAATCTTGCAAAATTAGATATGGCCCAGACAGAAACAATCAAAGAACCAGACAGAAACCATGCAGATGAACAATAGAGAAGTATGGACCATAAAGGCAAAACAATAAAGTAAAGATTTCACAATCACAAAAATGATTCCTTGCCAGACAGAATGCTATCAAACAAAGTTTTCTTTAAACATCTTAAGATCTGTTTCTTTATCTGGTGGTGGTGGGTACTACTGGAACAGGATGGCCTTCTTAACAGCCCGATATGTCATTGGTTTAATGGCGTTTAGATGGAATGTGAGGATGTGACTTTCTGCTTTTTAGCTCATGGCTACTGCTGTCTTAATGTGGCTGCAGAAAAAGGCCTCAGACCTTACGTTAATGTCATCCCATCCCTCCTCCTTACACACCCACCCACACCCACACCCACACCCACACCCACACCCACACACCCGTACCATCACCCAAAGAGTTCTCCTTAGAGCTCTCCTTAGAGCTTACACCCTGCAGGTAATAGCAGGTTGTTGGCCTGTCCCCCAGCCATGTCTTAGCCCAAAGGAACAGATTTAGTTCCTTCAACATTTCATTATTAATGAAACTCTTAAAGCACTGATGACGGCTGGGGAGGGCCAGGAGATGTTAAGGGATGGCTGGAAAGGATGAGGGTGGGACGTTTCCATAGCTAGGAGAGAATGAGGGGCGATGGTGGAGAAGGGTTAGGCACCAGGAGAGTGGGGTCAGATGGGGTGTTTGAGGGTGTTGGGTCACTTCACTGACATACACTCTTGTGCCTTTAGCATGATTCTTGTCATGGCTCTTCTCTGGTTTCCCTCCAGTTTGTGGCACTGAGGTGCCCAGTACTGAACTAACTTGGGGACAGGCCCAGGAGACTGGGGCCTGGGTTTGGTTTAGCAAAACCTCCTTGGTTGGTCCTGGTTTGCCAAGGCAGGACTAGCTCCGATCTGGGATCCATGGGTAAAAAGACACCAAAGTTTGAGGGAGCGTTGGAAAAGGTGCTGCTGTAGCTCCTCTAATCGCAGCATTCGAGAGCTGTATAGAGCCTCTCCCCTTGGCGTCCCCTGACGGGATCCTTCCCTGTAGGCAGCCCCAGGATCGCACTGTGGGCTGACAGCCAGCGGCTCTGCCCTCAGCAGGCAGGAAGGTATCTGAACACTAACCTGCCTGCGGCTGTCAGAGGCCTGAATTGCTGCTGCCCTTGGCCTCTGTTTGTTTGTGGCAGTTGCTCATTGCGCACCCGCACTGGTCCTGACTCTTAATTCTGTGCCTCTCGGCCTGGGCAGATATTGATGAGTGTGAAGACCCCACCGTTAGCTGCCTCGGAGGAGAGTGCCTGAACACACCGGGCTCCTACGTCTGCCACTGCCACCCTGGATTTGAGCTGCTCAACGGCACTGTGTGTGAAGGTACGAGCCCCGCCAGGGCCTGTCCATTCCGTTCCCCTTTGGACCCCACCATGGAGTCTGGGGCATCTGCTGGGAATTCCCATTTCTACCCATGTAGGGGGATTGCAGTGCAGCCTGGGACGACCAGCCTTTGGAGCGCTGCTCCAGAGCATTAACCAAACATGAGGTCACCACTGACGCACTCCCTGTACCTGCGATGAGAGGGCTGGATGGGACCCTAAACCCTCCCGGGGCCTGCCCTGTGTGGGCTGGGTGCGGGGCCCTCCTGCCATCTGCCCCCAGCCAATTGTGTGGAGCTAACTCATGTTTCTCCTGCAGACATGAATGAGTGCCTGGGCAGTGAGATCTGCAGCCCCAATGGCGAGTGTCTGAACAGCCACGGATCCTACTTCTGTATTTGTGCTCCTGGCTTCTCAAATGCGGCTGGGGGAGTCAGCTGTCAAGGTGAGGGACTGGGAGAAATGTCAGCAGCTAAATGTGCCTTGGACCCTGGCTATTGCCCTGGGCTCTCCCTTGCCCCTGACCACCTCCTGGCTCTCCCCCTGGGCTTTCCCCTGCCCAACTGTGCCCCCTGGCTATTCCCCTGGGCTCTCCCCTGCCCCTGACTATGCTCTCTCCTTTCCCTGGCTGTGGTCCCTTGTCCCCTCTGCCATGGTCTCTGCCCACTGTGGATAGTATTTATTGTGCAGGGACCAGTGTACACCCGTCAGACAGCCTCTGTGCTGATCTTCATCATGTCGTCTCTTCCAGACGTGGATGAATGTGCAGACAAATCCCGGTGTTTGCGAGGCCAGTGTTTCAATACGGAGGGCTCCTACAGATGTTTGTGTGAAAATGGCTTCATGCACTCACAGGAGACTGATGACTGTGTAGGTAAGCGCTGGTCTCGGGGGAACACAGGGCTCTCCCCAGATCGCTGGCGTACGTATGAGGGTCTCCTTCCTCACACAGAGGGAACGCCTCTACTTCAAGTACCACTGACACTCGTCACTTCACTCCTGCTCCAGAGCCACGAGGCCTCTGCCCCTTCATTGGTTCTCCCACTAGCTGTGCCACGACAGGGGGCCCCAGGGCCCACATTGGGTTTGTGGGTCGGGGGGCCTAGTATCAGGTCATTAGTGGATTTGTGGGGGCAGCTGCCACAGGCCCCCAGTGTGGTTGAGGTCTGGTCACACCAAGGCTCTCCAGTGGGGTTGTGGGGTCCCCAGTTCACTGTCCCATCTCTTTGCACTTCTCCTTCTGTGTCCGTTGTCACCGGGTGACAGATGTGGACGAGTGTGCGGATTTCGGGGACACTGTGTGCGGCACATGGAGGTGCCTGAACACCCTGGGTTCATACCGCTGCGTTATGGGCTGCCAGCCTGGCTTCCACCGGACACCGCTGGGTGACTGCATTGGTGGGTACCGCTGCGTGCTCTCTTGCTGTGATCTGTGCTCTCTCCTGGTGGGCGGGGCGGGGGGCTGGCTGGCTCAGTTGGCATCCTGAGGATAAAGCTTGCTGCCCAAGCCAGAAGCAGGGAGGCGCCTGTGGTCGTGTCCCCGGTTAGCGATGGGGAGGAGGAAGTGCTTGGCCAGCGTAGACGTAGATAATGCTGAGTGCTTGTTTTCCTGGCTGTTTGTGTCTAGACTTCTCTCTTCTTGGCACTTGGTAACAGACGCTGCATTGTGCAGCTTTTCCTCTCAGGGAGATTCCTGGGGAGGTTACAGTCCATTTCAGGGCCAGGATTGTATTGCAGCGCAGAGTTCCCCAAAAGGCAGCAGCCTGCTGGGGTTCCTGGCTGTGCCTAGCTGCTTCCCTGGGGCTGCTGGATGAGCTGTGCTCTGACAGAGGCTGGTCGCTTGTCTCTGGGGTTGGTGCATGGAGATCCCCCCCTGCAGAGCCCCGGGGTTGGATTTAGGGCTCCCAGCCAAGGGCAGCATTGAAAGGTGACACTACAAAGGAATTATTGTGGCGTTAAAGAATCCCCCAAACTCTCATAAGATTGTGCGAGGGGGAGGCATCACCAGCCGGGGCCCAGCGCTGCTGCTAATGCCGTAGGTTAATGCCATCCGAGCTCAGCTTCCACTCCTTAACGTCCGGACAATGCCAAGCTGCAAACATGCAGCTTCCTCAGCTGCTGTGAGGAGATCTCACGCCCCAGGCAGCAGTGGGAGGGGTATCAGGGTGCACTGTGCACCTGCAAGGTCACCCCTCTGCCAGGCGAACCAGCCCCTGCAGCCCTGACTCCTCCCAGCTTTGGGGAGGTCTACGGGTGTAGTTATGGGCAGGTGGGGGTCCCAGCAAGCCCCTGATTGTGCCCAAGCGTCATAAAGCCAGGGTTTGGGTGCTTGTGGGGTCTATGTGTGCGGGGAGCAGGCTCTGCACAGCTGCAGGCAGAGCTCTCCATGGGTCAGGGTGTGGAACTGAGGAAGGAGAAAAAGTGCAAGTCTGCCACTGATCAGCAAGGAGGTCAGGAGCAGGAGAGCACAGTCCCTATCTGTGTTCATGGCCCCCATATGCTCCCACATTCTCCCATAGGACTCTATATACCAGCCTGTAACACCTCATATTCAGCTTATTCTATCCCGTATTAACCCAAACTCCCCTATCCTTGTCAATAATCTCCATATTCTCTATACCTGCCCATGGCCCCATACCCATTTGCACTCCTCCTGTCTCGTATACTTTCACATATTCATCCCATATACCTCCCTATAGCCATCTATATCGCCTGTCCCCCTAATTCCCCAGCTCTGCCCGTGTCCCCTGTATACTTTTTCATCCCATCTCTACCCAGTTGGAGCACTGAATTGTATTGGAGGTTGTCCTTATGGTGACTCTTCCCCCATGCTAAGTTGTTCCCCTTCCTTCTTGCAAATTAGGGAGGGGAGCTGGGCAGGCCTGGCCCTGTGATCCTGCGGCAGCAGGGGTTGAGAGCTTTTGCTCTGGGTATTGCCTACCCCTGATCCCCGGGGCTGACCCAGGTGGGAGGGCTCTGGGAGTGTGATGGGGATGGTCTGGGGAAGGGAGGTTCTGCACTGACCCAGACCCTCCTCTCTCCTGCAGACATAGATGAATGTGCCAACGAGACGCTGTGCGGGAGCCATGCCTTCTGTGACAACACGGATGGCTCATTCCGCTGCCTCTGCGACAATGGCTATGAGAACTTGCCCCCAGGCCAGGACTGCGTGGGTAAGAGTCACTCAGTGCTTCTGGCCTGATGTCTTCATGCTGCCTCAGTGCCTGCGCCAGACTCGCCAGCGCATGGGGCCCTGCACCCTTTGTGCTGCACCCTTTGTGCTGTCCACATCTCAGTGGGGGTGTCCCTTCCCGGCGGGGGATGGGAAAAATCCTTTCCCTGTGGCTCCCTCAGGATCCCTAGTAATGAGAGGTGTGCACGGGTGAGTGGGGCTATGAGCAGGGGCAGGAGGGGCAAGTGGCCACCAGGTGAGTCTCCAGGACATAGGCCCTTTTCAAGTAGATGGACACAGGGCCCCCTGGAGGTCAGAGAAGCTCACTTGGGGGATCAAAAATGGGCAAGGCCAACACCTTCTACCAGGGAGGGAGCTGCAGGTGAATGGTGAAGGGTTAATTATTGGGTGTTTACAGTGGAATGTGCCTGAATCGCAGCAGTTGGAGGAGGAAATGCCCTGTCAGACCCCACCTAGTCCATTCCGGGGGGCCAGGGCAGGATCTATTCCCAGCACTCTGTCCAGGTGAGGTTTAAATGCTCCTGGTGAAGGGGCTTCCTGCATTTCATGGATAGGGAGTCCTCTTGGTGTTCAACACTGTGTAGTCTGTCCACGGGCTCATTCCCGTGTCATTCCCACCATGGACACACACTGAGACATAGCCCCTCTGGGGTGAAGAGCATCCGTGACTCTGAGGACTCAGGTGGATGCACTGTCCCATTGCGGGAGCCCTCAAGCCGTTTCCTCTGCCTTGTGTCACAGACGTGAATGAATGTGAGCTGATGGTAGCCGTGTGTGGGACCGCGCTCTGTGAGAACGTGGAGGGATCATTCCTGTGCCTGTGCCTCAGTGACCATGAGGAGTACGACACGGAGGCAGGAGAGTGCCGGCCACGAGCTGGCATGGGTGAGATCTCGCTGGGGCGGGAGCTGGGTGCTAACGGGGCAGTGCCAGCCAGGAGCTGGCATGGGTGAGATCACGCTGGGGCGGGAGCTGGGTGCTAATGGGGCAGTGCCAGCCAGGAGCTGGCATGGGTGAGATCTCGCTGGGGTGGGAGCTGGGTGCTAACGGGGCAGTGCCAGCCAGGAGCTGGCGTGGGTGAGATCTCGCTGGGGCGGGAGCTGGGTGCTAACGGGGCAGTGCCAGCCAGGAGCTGGTATGGGTGAGATCTCGCTGGGGAGGGAGCTGGGTGCTAATGGGGCAGTGCCAGCCAGGAGCTGGCATGGGTGAGATCTCGCTGAGGCAGGAGCCAGGTACTGCCTGGGCATTGTTGACCATGAATGGGTGTGGGTGAGATCTCATCTGTGGGGATCTGTTCTGAAGGCTGAACAGTCGTGCGAGGGAGGCCACATTGCCAGCCCTGTTTTCATCATGGGAGATTCTGGATGTGGGGTGACCTTCCCTAGGGCTCCAGAGCTCAGGCTGGGAGCTTGGCATGTCATTGAGGCCTTCTGTGGCACATCTCTTGTGTTCTGTTGTCTCTCAGGGGATCCTGAGCGGCCCATAGCACCACGTCCCGCTGGCTCAGAGCGGAAGGAGTGTTACTATCACATCAGCGACGTCCAGCTGTGTGACAGCGTCCTGGCCAAAAACACCACCAAGGAGGAGTGCTGCTGCACCGAGGGGGCTGCTTGGGGGGACAACTGTGAGACCCATCCCTGCCCTATCCTGGGCACAGGTAGGGCACCGTCCCCAGCATTCCCCTCTCCTCACGCAGATCAGAGCAAATAGCGTGCTCACTGTGTCCTAACCTAATCATACCTACTCCTGAGTTTTTTCTCTCTGCCCGCTTCCCTTCCTGTCTGCAGTGGAATACAGTGAGATCTGCCCGAGTGGGAAGGGCTATATCCCTGTGGAAGGGACTCTGCTCTTTGGACAGACGTCATACACAGGTACCAGCACCTTTTCTTCTCTTCTCTCTGCGGGGCCTGAGCTACTGGAACAGTCGTCTGTACCCACACAGGCTCTGAATGGGTACATGTGGGCCTGAGAGGCCAAGTATGTTAACTGGCTGCACCTGGAGGGTAGGCCGGGCTCACTTAAAGAGGAGTCCCAGCTAGGAGAAGCTGTCGGTGGTTGCTATAAAGGCAGGAAATCTGACACAGAAGGGAGCTGGGCTGGAGGGAGGGAGGATTTTCTGATATCAAATGAAGTCCCCCTGGAAATTGAAGAAGAGTCTATTAGAGAGAATGGACACAAAGTAGGGGGGGGGAAAGAAAAGAATAGAAGCAGAAGCAGGTGATAATATCAACAAAAAAGCAAAGCTGAGGAAGGAAATAAACTAAAATGCTACAATTGTAAGATCACTAGTCAAAGAACAAGATTAGGGGATGTTAAGCCTTTGAAAGTAGCTGACTGGATTAAAAAAAAGCATAGGGGATATTGTAAGAGCCAAGAGGCTGTGAGATGGGGATCTTTTAGTTGAATGTAAAAACAAAGAACAAGCGGATATAAAAAGTAAAATGCTAGGGAAAGTTAAAATAAGTTACCAGGGGGTAACGTATGGCAGGCCATTAGAGCTGACCAGTGATGAGAAGACCAAAAGCACAGGAGAAGATAAAATGTTAGTAAGTAAGCAACTAATTAGTAAACCAGGAGGAGAAAGCAAAGCCATCAACAGCTGTAGTGTTGAGGGATGGCTCTACCTGAGAAAGTAACGCTAGGGTTTCAGATATTCAGAACCAAGCCATATAGCCCTCTCCCCTAAGGTGTTATACGTGCCAATGGCATGGGCACGTCGCAAATGTTTGTCACAGTAACTGTGGAGGAGAGCATTCCTATGAAAACTGTATAAGAGGGACAGAGGCCAAATGTAGTAACTGCGGTGGTAATCACAGTCCAGCATATAGAGGATGTAGTGCAGCAAAACAAGTTACTGAGATACAAAAGACAAAAATTGTTAATAACATGCCTTATGTGGCAGCAGTAAGGGGACTCTCAAAGCATTAGGAGGAGAAGGAAGAGACAATCAGCCCAGGAAAAGAGGAATTGCAGACACAGCCTTATTCGATAAAGACTATGATAAACACTGCAGAAGGAATAGGTGACATATACTCGTAGTGAGAAAAAAAAGATGAATTGTACATCACAAACAAGGGGAAAAATCAGAAAAAAATGAATATTGTAACAAGGGCAGCAGAAAAATACTTATAAGTTAGCAATTTGTCAATGGACCGTATTCATGCAATTTTGAATGAGGTTAATGGTGAAACGTGACTAGTATGGAGATCTCAGTCTTTTGCTGGAATGTGCACAGTCTGATCGTACATGGTCAAGAACTAAACGAAAATATCCTGGAAATGAAAACTAAACCAGATTTCATATGTATACAGGGAACATGGTTGCTTGGAAAGTTTGCTTTTAAAATTCCTTTAGGCAAGACTGAAAACTAGGAAGAGGACAAGGTGTTTGTACTTTCATAAGGGAAGGATTAAGCTACATAGCAGTAGAGAATGAGGAAGTAAGCCTAGAATATAATGTTGTTGAGATCCCCATGCAGAAGAGAAATATTTCTGTAAGGATTTATAAAGTCTACAACCCTTATGGGAAATTAGAAAGTTTGGAGCTACAAAAAAAAGTGAAGAATGCTAAATGACCATATATTATATGTGGTGACCTAAATAGTGATAAAAATTGTGGGGAAGTAAACCCAGCTGATAAAAATGGTGCATATTTAGGAAAGTTCATGGATGAAAACAATCTAATGGTTTTAAACGATGACACCCCAAATAGATTTAATGCAGCAGATGGTAGTTTTTCCTATTTAGATGTGGGAATTATAACAGCAGATATTGCAATTAAATGCAACTGGGAAATATATAAGGAAGAAGGAATGGGGAGTGATCATCACAGTATTCTTGCCACCAAGTTAAAGAAGTATGGGCTGGATGAATGGACTGTAAGGTGGATAGAAAGCTGGCTAGATTGTCGGGCTCAACGGGTAGTGATCAATGGCTCCATGTCTAGTTGGCAGCCGGTTTCAAGTGGAGTGCCCCAAGGGTCGGTCCTGGGGCCGGTTTTGTTTAATATCTTTATTAATGATCTGGAGGATGGTGTGGACTGCACTCTCAGCAAGTTTGCAGATGACACTAAACTAGGAGGCGTGGTAGATACACTAGAGGGTAGGGATCGGATACAGAGGGACCTAGACAAATTAGAGGATTGGGCAGAAAAAAACCTGATGAGGTTCAACAAGGACAAGTGCAGAGTCTTGCACTTAGGACGGAAGAATCCCATGCACTGCTACAGACTAGGGACCGAATGGCTAGGTAGCAGTTCTGCTGAAAAGGACCTAGGGGTCACAGTGGACGAGAAGCTGGATATGAGTCAACAGTGTGCTCTTGTTGCCAAGAAGGCTAACGGCATTTTGGGCTGTATAAGTAGGGGCATTGCCAGCAGATCGAGGAACGTGATCGTTCCCCTTTATTCGACATTGGTGAGGCCTCATCTGGAATACTGTGTCCAGTTTTGGTCCCCACACTACAAGAAGGATGTGGAAAAATTGGAAAGAGTCCAGCGGAGGGCAACAAAAATGATTAGGGGTCTGGAGCACATGACTTATGAGGAGAGGCTGAGAGAACTGGGATTGTTTAGTCTCCAGAAGAGAAGAATGAGGGGGGATTTGATAGCAGCCTTCAACTACCTGAAGGGGGGTTCCAAAGAGGATGGAGCTCGGCTGTTCTCAGTGGTGGCAGATGACAGAACAAGGAGCAATGGTCTCAAGTTGCAGTGGGGGAGGTCCAGGTTGGATATCAGGAAAAACTATTTCACTAGGAGGGTGGTGAAACACTGGAATGCGTTACCTAGGGAGGTGGTAGAGTCTCCTTCCTTGGAGGTTTTTAAGGCCCGGCTTGACAAAGCCCTGGCTGGGATGATTTAGCTGGGAATTGGTCCTGCTTTGAGCAGGGGGTTGGACTAGATGACCTCTTGAGGTCCCTTCCAACTCTGATATTCTATGATTCTATGATTTCCCTATACTTATTATTTTCAAGGGCAAGGTAAGGTTAAAATAATGGAAAATTACCCACCTGGAATCTTAAGAAAGCTAATTGGGAGCTGTTTACAAGTAAATGGACGGAATTTGTGAATACTCATTGTGTGAGTGATGACAGAGAATGTCAGTGATAATGTAATAATGGAATTAATAGCAGCAGCTACTGTAGCCATATCTCGGATATTGAAGTACCCCCCAAACTCAAAACTCAGTTGTATGGTAGAATGAGGAGTTCAAAATGGCGGGTAAAGAAAGGAATAAAGCCTATAAAAACGTGAAAACCACAGTGACTAGTGAAGATTGAATGAAATATAAAAGATGTAAGACAATTGCACAAGGAATTTTAAAAAATAAAATCAAAGAAAGAGTTGAAGGAAGTCCTGTGGGTGGATAAAGAAAGATACCACGACATCAGAAATTCACAGGCAAATTAGAAGAATGAATGGAATTCAGACTAAAGTCCTGCCAACACTAGTACTTTTGTCATCAAAACTTTTGTCAGCCAGAGGTGTGAAAAAACACACCCCTGACCGACATAAATTTCACAGACAAAAGAGCCGGTATGCGCAGCGCTATGTTGGTGGGAGAGTGTCTCTTGCTGACATAGCTACTGCTGCTTCTTGGGGTGGTTTAATTATGCCAGTGGGAGAGCACTATTGCCAGCATAAAGCGGCTACACAGAAGACCTTGCAGCTGTGCTGCTGTAAGGTCCGTAGTGTAGACACAGCCTAAGAGTAGCCACATTCCAGGTCTCATTCGGACTGACAAGATGATCAAGTTCTGATAATGAGAAAGCAGAAGTTTTAGCAGAAACTTTCCAAGGGATGAGTAATGATGGAAATCAATGTTAAATTTTCCACCAGATTAAAAGACAATTCATTGAAGAGAGCCATGTTCTATTATGTAGTTGAGGTAAACATGAAGGTACTAGACTGAATCAATGGTTTTGAATGGGAACCTGACGAAGCTATTGATATCAGCAAGAATACCTCCCCGGGTAAAGATAATATATTTAACATAATGTTTAAATATCTCTCTGAATTTATGGGTTCTCTGGGAATTATATAACACTAAATGGGAAAAAGGAGTTATTCTGGTAGAGTGGAAACATGAAGTAGTAATTCCAGTACGAAAACCAGGCAAACTATTCACAAATGTGGATGTCTATAGACCGATTGGCTTTACATCCTGTCTGGATAAAATTATGGGGAGAATGGTGAATGAAAGATTGGTTTCCTTTTTGGAAAACAATGACATCATAGGTAAGGTGCAAAGTAGTTTTAGGAGAGGAAGATGGACTATTGATCACATTGTTAAATTAGGAACTGAAATACAAAAATGTCCCAAGGACAAAGGTTTTATGATAGCTGCCTTTCTAGATATTGAGAAGTCATATGACATGCTGTGGAGGGACAGCTAGTTTGTACAAAGTAGGTGCACTAGGGAAAAGGGGAAGAATGTATGGATGGATTAGAGAATTTTTGAGTAAAAGGACCATGTAAAGTCAGAGTTGGGAAAGTTATATCTAATATATACAACATTAAAAATAGCACACCCCAGGGAAGGGTTATTTGTTAAATAAGATTGGATTGATAAGTGCCGAGGTAGGCATCGGTCTGTATTCGCAGATGACTGTGCTCAGTGGGTTAGAAGCAGGAATGTTGAGGTGGCAGAAAAGGGAATCAGCAAAGAGTTACGAGAGATCTCTGACTAGGGAAATGCATTTCATGGGCTTTCATGCTTTCCATTGATCTTTACGAAAAGGAAAGTTACAAAGGAATGTAAACTGTATATGTAGGAAGAACAAATACATAGAATTAAAAGGCTCAAATTCTTAGCGGTAACATTTGATACTAAATTACTTTGGAAAGATCTCATAAACCAGCAGTTCTCAAACGATAGGGTGGGTCTCCCAAGAGAGGCGCAGAAATGTGTCAAGGGAGGCTCAAGCTGTTTGTTTTTTTTTCTTTTAAAGAGCTCCAGCTGTCAGCCCCGGATGGCTGGGGCTCGTGCAGAAGGGCCATGCACACCTGGGAGGCAGGGATAAAGGGAACAGCCAGAGCCCACTGCTTGGCTGCCCCCGCCCCCCCATCCCTCACTGGGAGGCAGCCCGGGCTCAGGATCTTCTCACCCCTCCCAATCCCTCACCGGGAGGCAGCGGGGCTCTGGCTGTCAGCCCTGGGGTGGCAGCAGCAGCACAGAAGGATGGCAGTGGGGCACTAAGTCTGCTGTGAAAAGTGATATTGACAAATACCACTTTTTCACATTACCACCCTTACTTCTGTGCTGCTGGCACAGCGCTGCCTTCAGAGCTGGGCGCCCAGCCAGCAGCCGCTACTCTCCGCCCTGCCTTCAGAGCTGGGTTGTGGTATATGTACTTGGGACTGGGGGAGGTGTAAACGACTACAGACACAAAGAAGGGGGGGCCGATCAAATACGTTTGTGAAACAGTGTTATAAACTGTATCAAAGGAAGAATTAATCTGCTTAAAAGTCTTGCTGGGACTAACTGGGGGGCAGATAAGAAAATGCTCCTGATGGTATACAGAGCCTTAATCAGAACAGTTATAGACTATGGCTGCCAAGCTTTTCGGTCAGCATCAAAATCAGAACCTAAAAATATGATTTAATACAAGCCCAGGCACTACAAATTACGTACATGCATGCATTACAGTACCTATAAGCATGCTACAGATCACTTCTAATGAAATGTCATTTACACTATGAATGAAACTACTGGACTGTCATTTGTGGGATTTCCTTGCCCAGGAAGGAGTGGACTGAAACCAATACCTGGCTGGAGGGCCAGGAAGTTACAGGAAGAGATATCACCCCAGGGCCGGAACAGCTGTCAGCAGGGGGGGGCCTGATGGGGAAGGAGCTTGCTATGCCACCCCTACCCATGAGGAAGTGCTCTAGAAGTGAGTGCACTCCTCTACAGCATTGCACTGAGAAGCAAATCCCCAGGACACCTTTGGGATGGCTCTCTCTGGCCCTAAATCCAGCAGCGTCGGTGGTGGGAGGTTCTGAGACAATATTGACAAATGTGGCTTTTTTGACTGTTCAATATAGCAGGAGTGTGAAAAACTCCTAGTATTAAGACTGAAATGCCCTTTCCATGAGAAGCCCCCTCTTCCCATTGCCAGTAACTCTGGCAAACTAATTCTTTCTGGGCCGATACTTCTCAGGTTTGATTGCAGCCAAGAGGCAAAGCTTTTTGGGAAGTTTCAGCAGAATCCATACAGCCGTTTTTGAGTTCTACATGTTTGTAAACCAGACTTCCAGTCTGTAAAGATTTAGCTCTTTCTCCTCCCGGTTGCCGAGCTGGATTCCAAGCTTGTGGGTTTGGAGTGTGGACTTGGCTCAGGCTCTGGCCCTTCAGCTTCACAGGCTGGATTTTCAAACCAGTTAAAAATATAATCGTGGAACTTGTTTGTCTGCACGACTCAGGGAATTGCATGTGCAGTGTCTGTAATGAACCCTGGGCCCACGACTTCCCCTATTCCCACTTTGCCCAGGGTGATTCCCTGCCCCTGCTATACCTACAGGCGATTCCCCCTCTGCCTGAGGTCAGGACCTAGCTGCTGAGCTGGTTTTCCCCAGCCTTGGCTCATGTCGACCTCTGGGATGGAAGGAGCAGGTTCTCTTCCTGCTGCTTGGCCGCAAGGCACATGGCCTACGTGACTGACGCAGCCTCCCCCGCCCCCTCTCTTGGCAGATGCAGACGAGTGTGAGATGTTCGGCCCCGAGATTTGTCGGAATGGGCATTGTGTGAACACGGTGCCAGGGTACAAGTGCTTCTGCCGCTCTGGCTATCTCTACGACTCCAGCCGGCTCGAGTGTGTGGGTGAGATGGCCCTTCCCCTCTGGACGGCTCCTCCCTCCCTCTGTCTGGGCCTCCACTCCTCACTGCAGGAGGCAGGCCCATTCTGTCCTTATGTGGCACCAGGGCCCTTGCTGTGTGGGTGGTGGCAGTGCTGGTGCCCATGTTATGTGAGGTTAGCAGTGTTATGGAGCAGTGTCCTCTGGGTTCTCGTATGGGTAGGGGTTGGCAGAAGCGTTCCCCAGGGCCTTTACACAGTGTGTGTGTGTGTGTGGGGCAGGCATTGGGGGTGGCAGAGGCGCTGCCTGGGGCCCTTGCACAGTGTGTGTGCAAGGTGCGGGTAGGGTGACCAGGTGTCCGGTTTTCAATCGGAAAGTCCGGTCAAAAAGAGGACCTGACAATGTCAGGTCAGTAGGGTAGCCAACTTCCTATTTGCAGAAAACCGAACACCCTTGCCCTGCCCGTGCCCCTGCCCTGCCCCTTCTCCGAGGCCTGGCCCCGCTCACTCCTTTTCCCCTCCCTCCATTGCTCGCTCACTCGCTCATTTTCACCATGCTGGGGCAGGGGGTTGTGATGTGCGGGGGCTCAGGGCTGGGGCCAGGGGTTGTGGCGTGGGAGGGCATGAGGAGTGTGGGCTCCGGGTGGCACTTACCTCAAGCGGCTCCCGGAAGCTACTGGCATCTCCCTCCGGCTCGTAGGCGGAGGCATGGCCAGGCGGCTCTGCATGCTGCACCTGCTTGCAGGCTCTGCCTCTGTAGCTCCCATTGGCCATGGTTCCTGGAGCTGGAGGGAGATGCTGGCAGCTTCCTGGGAGCTGGGCAGAGCTGGACAGGCATCCTGCCTGCCCCGCTGCAGGCAGCCAACCAGACTTTTAATGGCCCAGTCAATGGTGTTGACCGAAGCCAACAGGGTCCTTTTTTGACTGGGCATTCTGGTCAAAAACTGGACGCCTGGTAACCCTAGCAGTCAGATCTACTGAGCGAACACCCGAAGTCCAGTTACTGTGGACGGGGGAGGGGCCGAGTCATCACTTGCGCCTGCCCCTACTCAGCTGGGGTGGCCCCCTACCTGCCTCAAGTGGCTGCAGCTCTCAACCCCGGCTCCTCAGGCGAGTCCCTCCTGACCCACGCAGGGATGGGGGAGACGGGGGAAAGCAGTGAACGACAGAGGGAGGGGGAAAGAGGAATGAACGGGGGATGGGGCCTCAGGGGGAAGGGGCAGGGCAGAAGCGGGGCCTCAAGAGAAGAGGCTGGGCAAGGGTGGGCCCTCACAGGGAAGGAGAGGTTCCGGTACTCCTGCTGGAGTGTCCGGTTTTAAGATATTACAAAGTTGGCAACCCTAGGTGGGGGACGAGGGTAGGGTTACCATATTTCAGCAAGCAAAAAAGAGGACGGGAGGAGCCCTGCCCTAGCCCCGCCCCTCCCACTTCCCACCCCCCCAGAACCCCCAACCCTCCCCCCGTTCCTTGTCCCCTGACTGCCCCCTCCTGGGACCCCTGCCCCTAACTGCCCCCCAGCACTCCACCCCCTATCTAAACCTCCCTGCCTCTTGTCCCCTGACTGCCCCAACCCTTATCCACACCCCCACCCCCAGACAGACCCCTGGGACTCCCACGCCCCATCCAACCACTCCCCACCCCCTGACAGCCACCCCCAGAACTCCCAACCCATCTAAACCCCTCTGCTCCCTGTCCCCTGACTGCTCCGATCCCTCTCCCCACTCCTGCCCCCTGACAGCTCCCCCCCCAGAACTCCC
>NC_048301.1:42754454-42909321 GCF_013100865.1 Trachemys scripta elegans
TCCCCTAACTGCCCCCTCCTAAGCCCCCCCCCCCAGGACCCTACCCCCTACCTGTACCCTGACTGCCCAAAACTTTCTCCACTCCCCCCAAAAAGCCCCCCCCCATGAACTCCCGACCCCACCCCGTTTCTTGACTGCCCCCTCCAGAACCTCCCTGCCCCTTCTCCTGCCCCCTGGCCCCCTTACCCTGCTGCTCAGAACAGGGTGTTGGGCTCTGTGCGAGCCGGACACGTGGCTGCGCTCCCCAGCACAACAAAACCCGGTCCCTGGCCCTGCACAGTGCTGCCGGACCGGGCTGCAGGGGAGAGCTGCCGGCTCAGAATGCAGGGCGGAGCTCCTCTACGGCTGCTCCGGAGTCCAGCCCGGGACTTTCCTGCAGCCCTCCCAGCCGCTCGCTCTGCTCTGCTGGAGGAGGGGGGAAATCCCGGACATTTTGAGTGCTTTACAAAGTCCCCCCGGACGCTATTTTTAGCACAAAAAGGAGGACATGTCCGGGTAAATCCGGACGAATGGTAACCCTAGACGAGGGTGGCAGAGGCACTCCCAGAGGACATGGGTTGGGGTGATGCCCTCGTTTGCCAGTCTAAGGGTATCTCTGCCTTCCTGTGGCTGCAGATCAAGACGAGTGTGAGAATGAAATGTCCTGCGTGAATGGTGAGTGTCTGAACACAGCCGGCTCCTTCCACTGCTTCTGCAGCCTCCCCCTGGTGCTGGATGTGACCCGCAACCGCTGCATCAACGTCTCCAACAGGGCTGGTGAGTGGGGTTGGCCAGCAGGCTGGGTGTTGCTGCAGGGCCTCAGGGGAGATGGGTTTGCACGCATGATCTGCACCATCCTGGCTGGGCCTGCAGTGCAGGCTGCACCCCAGGACCTCCATGTATGCCTCTTCGGAGAGGGAAGCATAGACATAAAGTGCAGAGTGGTGGAGTAGCCCATAGGCAAGGTGGTGCTGCACACGGGGGAGCAGGGGCTGTGGGGTACAGTGCCAGACTCAAGGGGGAATGTTGCATGCAGGGATCTGTGCAGAATCTGAGGATCGCTGTATATGAGGCATGTTGTGGGAGGGGCAGTGTGCTGGCTGGGTCTGAAATTCAGTGCACGGGGTGTGAGTGCGGGACACAGTCTGGGAGCAAAACACTGGGCATGGCACTTTCCTAAGGGATCCCAGGAGACCTAGTGGATGTCCCCATGGCATTCTTTGTTCATCTCACGAACAGAAGACCTGGATGAACATGAAATCCACCTGGACATCTGTTGGCAGAGAGTCTCCAACTACATCTGCAACCAGCCACTGCGGGGGCGACGGACCACGTACACCGAGTGCTGCTGCCGCTATGGCGAGGCCTGGAGCCAGGACTGTGCACTCTGCCCCCATAGGGCCTCTGGTGAGAATGCACAGTCACAGGAATGAGGGGACAGGCTTGCTCAGGGACTGTGGAGCCTTTGGCCTCTAGCCTCCTGCTAGTCAAACCCTGCAACGGTCAGCAGTGAGTGAAAGTTGTTGTGGGCTGTGGATGAATGGAAAGGGGGCTCTCCCAGCAGACCTCAGTGAGCAGGTGTCCACATCCCAGAAACCAGTCACACAATGTGTCATCAAATGCCCCCTTATTAGCAGCCAAGGACTGAATGTGCCACAGGGAATGAATTCTCCTGTCACTCCTAGGAGAGTTCCCTCTGACTCAGGGCTGAGGTGGCATGTGAGTCCTTTGCTTGAATGTATCTGAATGATGGCACTTAGTGTCACAGCACCCCTAGTACTGCGCTGAGGCACTGGAGTTTGTATTGACTCCGAGGGGAGTCTCCACTACTCAGTCACCCTCACTGCTCCCTGCAGTAGCTAGGTGTTCCGGAGCAGGAGGGGTTCCCCTCCAAGAGTGTACAAGGCCAAATCCTGCTTAGGTTGTAAGATCTGACAGAGTCCCAGCCCAGGGGGCTCTTTGTGGCAGGTATCCAACCCCCTTGGTCATGGCTTGGAGTGTGGGTTCCACATACCTTGCAAATCCCATAAGGACCCTGGGACCCTTGCCTGGCCTTTGCTCTTCCTGGGCTTGGCCTTTCTCTGCTCAGCCTGAGTCCATCCCTGATGCAACCCCCCCACTTAGCTCATGCCTGGACAGTCAGGGGCTTACCCTCCTTCGTGCCATGGTGCTAAGCTGCCCCTTCCCTCTCTCTCCACCTCCAGAGGAATTTGCTCACCTGTGTAACGTGGCCAGGGGAGAGACTGAGAGAGAGGCTGGACTCCAAGAAAGGCCCGGATACGAGTATGGACCAGGCCTAGAAGACTCTCATTATGGACTCTATAGCCCAGACTTAGGGCCCTATTACAATTACCTGAGTCCTGAGTATGGAGCCCCTGATGCCAGCTTCCCCCAGAGAGAACTGAGCAGTGAGGTTGGTGGCAGCACATTCCTACGCACTCAGCTCCATCCAGCGCAGTCCCAGCCCCGCTACCTGCCCAGCCAAACTGGTGAGTACTGAAGAAGACCAAGAGGTGTCCTGGTGGCTTCCTCTAGGTTCAAGCTGTGCCCAGAAAGTAACCCTCTCATTCTCCTAAAGCCAGCCTGGACAGGGCCCCATCTGTGTTATCCAGACCAATATCCATATCTGCTGCCCCTGGCCCCTCTACGTCACCCACCTGCCAGGCTGATGGTTTTCTGTTCCCCTGTGGGCATAAAACCTTCTCCATCCCCCAGCGTGTTCCCTGTAGGCTGATGGACCCTCTGTATCTACAGGGCATTTTGACAGCTTTGAGGGACTCCAGGCAGAGGAGTGCGGCATTCTGAATGGCTGCGAAAACGGGCGCTGCGTGCGCGTGCAGGAGGGCTACACCTGCGACTGCTTTGACGGCTTCCAGCTGGACATGACCCACATGGCCTGTGTAGGTGAGTGGCCCCAAATGGTGAGAGAAATGGCTCCGCAGAGGGTAGGAGGTGGGCTAGCTGCCTGCCCTCCACCCCCACAGCTAAAATAATGGTTTTGAGGAGTGCTGGCTGAGCTCTGCAGCTCCCAGTCACTTCTGCTGTGGAGCTCAGCGCATGCAGCCCTCAGCCATTCCTTACCTCCTGCTGCCCCCTAGCGTCACTGCCTGGGAATGGCAGTTGTCACTGGAGCGCCATAGGACCAGGGCTTGTGAAACCGCACCCAGAGGGTCTCCCCACCCCCACTCCGACTGTGTTCCCATCACAGAACTGCAGGGACGAGAACCAGGGTCCGGGCAGGAGGGACCCCTTTCCTCAGCACCCAGGGCTGTCACTCTAATCAGGGCATCAGCCACATTCCTGGCACATGTGGCTGGGTCATACAGCCTGACTGAGGCGAGATTCACACAAGGCCTGGATCTGTCATAGGAAGGGGGACCCCCCACTCACTCAGTATGGGGGGGGGGCTGTGGGCAATGAGGGGGAACCCTGTCTGCTCAGTCCTGGAAGTGGGGGTGCTGTGGAGAATGAGGGGGAACCCTGCTCGCTCTGTGTGTGGGGGAGCTGTGGGGAGAAACAAAGGAAAATTAAAAGTTCAGGGAAATGAAAAGTGGAGAAGAAGAAGGGATCTAGGAAACAAAGTGAGGGCAAAACGGGTTGGAGCTGTGTGCGCTCTAGTCAGTCGGGGCAGCCTCCCTGTGGTGCTAGCACACCATGAGCACTGGTGCAGACTGGGTACAGGTGCTTTGGCCACCTGTCACGTAGCAGTGCTCTCAGCAGATCTAACCAACATGGTATTTAAAAGCCGGTGGCTCTTGGGCCTGCACTGCACTAGCACTCCTGCCCCAGAAAAGCTGTTCTAGACAAAAGGCCTCCATCAGCACTCTGGAACAGCTGTAAAGTTAATAAAACACTCATTTGTTTGCTCAGTGCAAGGTTCATTGCCTGTATTTTGGTCCCTGAGGTGATAATCAGCCCCTTTCAGGGCCACCCCAGAGGTGCCCTCGTCTCTGTTTCCCAGCAACCTTGTCAAATCAGCAAGAGGAATTTTGCAAAACCAAAATCACCCTTTCCTCCAAATCTTGTTTAGCACATCTCATTCTTAAGAGAGGGAGCACAAAGCATTCTTCTTGTGGTGATCTGGATGGGGGGCAGTTTATATCATGGGGGTGCTGAGTGTGGGGGAGCCCTATGTAGGGTGAGGTTGCTGGGCATGAGGGAGCACTGCAGCATGGGGTCACGGGGTTGCTTTACAATGTGGGGGTGCTGAGTTTGGGGCAGCGATGTGTCGCTTGGGGGCAGAGCTGTAACTAGGTATTTTTGCGCCCGAGGCAAAAATATAAAATTGCGCCCTCCCCCAGGGCCGGCAATTCGGCGGCGGGTCCCTCAGTCCCTCTCGGAGGGAAGGGCCTGCCGCCGAAGAATGAATGAAGCGGCGGCGGTGGTAGAGCCTGTGATTTTGGGGGGTCTAACTCATGATTTTTGACTGCTTGGGCTGGTAATGTTGCTTCCAAGATGGTCTTTGGTTCCAGTCCAGTTCCAATCCAGCGGGGGACTCACAGGTTAAGAGAGGAGGGAGGTGCTGGATATCAGCAGTGGCCACTAGGGATCAGCATGTGTCCGGAGAATGCTGGGAGTTCAGGTTTGCAGGGCAGGATCAGGGGTGGCGGGTTTGTAGAAATTTTGGTGGTGCCCCAAACCCCGCCCAAGGCTCTGGGAGGGAATTTGGGTGAGGGAGGAGGTCTGGGGTGCAGGCCCTAGACTGGGGCAGGGGATTGGGGTGCAGGCTCTGGGAGGGAGTTTGGGGATGGGAGGGGGTGCAGAGGGAGGGGGTGCAGGTTCTGGGAGGGAGTTTGGGGATGGGAGAGGTGCAGAGGGAGGGGGTGCAGGGGTGAGGGCTGTGGGTTGTGGCTGCAGATGAGGGGTTTGGAGTGTGGGAGGGGCTCAGGGCAAGAGTAGGGGTGAGGGCTCTGGGGCTGGGAATGGGAGGTTTGTGGTGTGGGGGGGCTTAGGGCGAGATTAGGAGTGTGGGGGTGAGGGCTCTGGCTGGGGCTGGGAATGGGAGGTTTGGGGTGTGGGAGGGGCTCAGGGCTGGGGTGTGGGGGGATGAGGGCTCTGGCTGGGACTGGGGATAAGGTGTTTGGGGTGCTGGAGGGGCTCAGGGTTTGGGCAGAGGGTTGAGGGTGCGGTGGGGGGTGAAAGCTCTGACTGGGGGTGTGGGCTCTGGGGTGGGGCAGGGCTGGGGATGAGTTTGGGGTGCAGGCAGGCTGCTCTGGGACAGGGGCCAGAGAGGAGGATTCCCCCCAGCCCTTTCTCTGCCGGCAGCAGCAAGTTCTGGGGGAGGAGTCCCCCTTTCCTGCCCCCCAGCAGCACACTCACCCCCACCACTGTCACTGCATGTGCTCCTAGGGCCCCTCTCAGGTCCAGGAATCTCCCTCTCCTCCCCCGTGGTGGGTGCCGGAGGGCGCTGCATGTGCCTCCTTCCCTGCTGTTGCCCCTGACTGTAGCTTCACTGGGGGTGAGGGATGGGGTTGCCTCCTTGCCCAGTATGGGGCAGGAGCGGTGACTGCGGGCAGGGGGGTGGGGTGATGGACTGTGCTGTTGGAGGGTCCCATTGGAAAATAAAAGGGTCTGAGGGGGAAGGGCAGGCTCAGTCAGTCTGCCCTGGCAGTCGAGATGGGGGGCACTAGGACCCTGCGGGAGCAGTTGCTCCAGGGGAAAGACAGGGACTCTCTGCTCCAGGGCTGCGGAAGGGGGGGAGCAAGTCGGGGCCGGGAGACACTCCGGGGAGGCATGGAGGGAGGGGAGATCACCTGGGTTATAAATACCTCTGTGCCGGCAGCTTTTTTTTTCCTCTCCACCACTTTCTGCGCCCCCTCACCCCCGACTTTGTGTGCCCGAGGCAAGTGCCTCACTCGCCTCGCCCTTGTTACGGCGCTGCTTGGGGGTGCTGGGCATGGGAGGTTTGGTGAGCCCTACGCAGCATGGAGATACTGGGTGTGAGGGGTTGGAGGGCTCCTTGCAGTGGGGGTGTTAGGTGTGGGGGAGCTCTGTCTGGTGTGGGGCCATGGAGGTGTTGGGTTTGGAGGCTATTGCAGTGTGGGTGCTGTGCTGCAGAACACAGCTTTCAGTCTTTTTTCCCTTCCCTCTCCTTTCAGACATTAACGAGTGTGAGGAGGTGAGCAGCCCTGAGCCCCTGTGTGAGGGCGGCACCTGTGAAAATACAGAGGGCTCTTACCGCTGCAACTGCTCACCTGGCTTTGTGGTGCAGGCTGAGCCCCACCGCTGTGCTCCTGCACCCGCCCAGAGCCCGGAGGCAGCACAGCTTTAGGGGAGTGATGGGGCAAGGGTGGCCCCCCTCAGACACTCTGCTGGTACCTGGATCCATCGGCTGGAGAGAGGCCCCCTGGGACTGCAGTAGCTTTGATGCCCTTTGCTCGTCCCCCAAAGCGCACAACCTTCTTGCCACACCTCGCCTGGCTGGGCCCATAGGGACATAGTCCAGGGTAGAGAGCTCCAAGCATCTGCAGCCACCTCCCTGCCTGGTCTGCTCACCACCAACCTCCTGCTTCTGCCACAACATGGACCCACAGGGCCCCCCACTCCCTTCCCCCACCAACCTGCAGGGCCCCCCTCCTCTGCACAGACCTGTGAGGCTCACCATTATTGAAATGGCTAAACAGGCCTTAAACTAAGGAACTCTAGCAGCTGAAGCTGCAGAAGGGCAGCACCTTCCCCCAGCTCCTCAGTAACCGGTGTGAATAGCAGAGAGAAGCCTCAGCCCTTCCCCAGTACCTGGCAGAGGGGTTGATAGCAAATCATGCTGTCCTGTTTGAGGGCTCACAGGACCCTTCACCCCACTCCCACCCATAGTCTGGAGCCTTCATAGTTGCCAGTGTTACCCCTCATTGCTTTAGCTGGTGTCTTTGCCCTGGCCCAAAGCACAGCCTGGTGCATGAACCCCAGGCCTGGGAGCTTGAGTGTGAGGAGGGCCAGCTCCAGCTTTGTACAGCTGCCACCTGTCCTCTGGAGGTGGCTTGGACGTGGAGCCCAGCAGGTTTGAAAGGCCTGGGGAACCTGCTCTCCCTGGGCACAAGACTTTCACCCCTGCACTTTGTACGATTGCCTTGCAGTGGAATGGGGTTCCAGCTTTGTAAAGCTGTTGGTGGCTTTTCCTAATGGAATCTGCTAGGGAACATCTGTTGTTAAATAAAATGTTTATTCAGGGCCCTATGGCTCAGACCCTGGGGTTGGTCAGGACAATCCCTGCCTCATCTCTGCCTAGCCTGACAGCTCAGACCCTGGGAGGAGTCCATACAAGATGATGATGCACACAATGCAGCAGCAGCACCTTCCTTTAATTCCCCAGTGGAGGACCACTGTCTTCTAGCAAGGTTTGCCCAGACTCTCTCTTTCAGGGGAGGTGGCCCTTCTAAATTTAAGGTACACAGCCCTGAAGGGACATTTTACAACTAGATGGTGAGTAGCCTTAACTCCTGTTATGTTTTTCCTTTCATATAACTGAGGGGAGATCATATTGCCAGAGCCCACGTGCCAGGCTGGATTCAAGCTACCTCCTCCTAACAGCACGTTGCAGGGGCTGGCTACCTCCCCAGCTGGGCTGTCATCCACTCCTCTTGCATGATAGTGGCATCTCTGACCCCAGCTTGAAGATACCTCCTTACGCTGGCCACCCCATCACACAATGCAAAACAGGAAGATGGCAGTTTTTAATTGAGCCTTTATTAAAAGGAAAGTTATAAAAAGAGGTTAGGGGTGAAGAGCCCCCAGCAGCAGCTCCATGTAAGTTAGCAGACAGTGCAAATCACTGGTTAGTCAGAGTC
This sequence comes from Trachemys scripta elegans, assembly GCF_013100865.1. NCBI lineage: Eukaryota > Metazoa > Chordata > Testudines > Emydidae > Trachemys > Trachemys scripta. The sequence continues at coordinate 42,762,218 of NC_048301.1, forward strand.
AGCCCTGCAGAGATGCTGTGTGTGGTTTGGGTTTGCGCCTGCACAGAGGAAGCCTTCTCCCAGCTGTAGAGTTGCTGGCCACTGCTGGGCCAAGGAGACCCCAGTGCGCATGGAAGACAAGTGGCAGTGCCAGTTCCCCTCTCTTCCCCCTCCATTGGCTCTGGATGGCAGATGCAGGTCACAGGAATACTCTGGTCATGACTGAGCAGGAGAAAAGCAGAGGGACGCAGTAGCATTCTATCCGGGCAGGCACTCAAGGGTTAATAGCAGCTGACACCAGCCCCCGTGCATATGAGAGAGAGAGAGAGAGAGAGATCTCTGTGATGCTCATTTCAAGCAGACAAAAACCTCCACAGAGCTCCAGCAGGGTGCTGCTCAGCCACTGCCACCACAGGCTGCCAGACTCTGCTCCCACTCAAGCTGCAGGGAGTTGAGCCCTCTGCCTATTGATGCCCCTGCAGCGACTGCACCTCAGCTTTGGGAGAACACCATGCTGGCTGCTTGGAGGCTGCAGAATTTTGAAGCAGATGCCAGGAAATGCCCATTATACAAGAAGAGTCTGACCCAGGTTTTCCCCTCTACCCTCCCCCAAAGCCACCCACAGGGCAAGCAGGGCTCCTTAGCTGGTGATCTGGACAGGTATCTTCCAGCAGAATAGCATCTGGCCTTGGTCATCAATCAGCTCCCACCGGACAATCAGTTTAATCTGGAAGAGACAAAGAAAGTGAGAGTGTGCAGGGAGTTGCTGGTTCTCAGGCATGGGGGCAGTCTGAGTTTCTTCGTGGGGTGGGGAAGGAGAGAACCCACCCCTCTGTCCCCAATTATGGAAGGAACTGCACCTCTGGAAGCAGACAGAGCCAAGTGAGTTGCAGCAGGCCAATTCCAGTTATGCTGTACCCCCAGAACATCTTGCACTCTAAGCAGGGTTGGCTGGGAGACCTCCAAGGACTAGCACTCCACCCTCCAAGTCAATACTGACCCTACTGCGATGATAGAGGGCCTTGTACTGTGTCTCAGTTAAGAAAAGTCCTGGCCCTTTGAGCTGAAATTTTCATTAAGCTCCCCACCACCATGAGGCACTAGGGAGGAGCTGGTGCAGGGCCATGACTGAGTCACAGGCTCTGGAAGGAGGTTATATAGAAGCAGTATCCAGAAAGGGGCCTGCAAACACTGTACGCACCTTCCCCAACCCCTGCAGTCACAACCAAGCTGCTTCCCCTGACAGGTCTGGCCTGGGGTCAGGAATTAGAGACTGGTTTTGGAGAGAATGGTGCTTGAAGCAGAAGTGACTCCTGACAGGTGACCTCAACCACTCACTTTTCCTGAGCCCCCACCCATGCACCCCCTATTCCCAAGGGTAAAAGGGCCTCCTTGCTCAAGGGCATGATGTGGGGCTGAGAACCTGACCAGGCTGGGTAGCTCTAAGACCTGGAGCTGGCTGGTGGGTCACTTACATTGGGGTACTCGCTTTTCACAGGGAGCTTGTTCAGGTAGCTGTAGGAATGGCCTTGCTCAATGGGGCACTGGATCCCACTCTTGCATCCATCAGGCTCAGGGATAGGAAAGGGTACGTCCACATGGAGTATCTCCCCATACACTTTCGCTTTGCTGCCCTGGCTCTTGATCTCTGCAGAACAGGGAAAGGGATGAGAGGGAGACGAGCAGCTGCCCACAGCTCCAGAGCTATTCGGGCAGGGCACTATTTCCACCCCGTGCAGCGTCCCCTGCAGCTCATGGGGATGCAGTGTAGGATGAGGTCACCAATAGATGCTCTTCATTTCTCTCCTACCATGAGAACACTTCCCAACCATCCTTCCTCACATCTCCAACTGCTGCAGGCAAGTCCCAGGGATGAAAAGTAGTTACCTCCCCTTCTGCCCTCCCATCTCCACCCACTGCTGCAGAGAAGCCACCACCCCCATAGAAGCTCAACCCCTAAAGTAGCATATTCTGGTCTTACTGCTGGAGAAGGTGACATTGACGCTGTAGGACGTCCCTTTCTGGAGCTGGCAGGGCTGTGTAGGGCAGGGGCTCACGTTCACTTCTGTGATGCTCCCATCTTTGGAGCCTGCAAGAACAAACAAGAACTTGGTTATTTTAGGGCCCTGTTACCCATAGTCAGAGGCCTCCAAGCAGCATAACACCCAGTCCTAGTGTACATGACACGCACACACCAGCAATGCCAGACATGGCATAAAACACCCCCCCCAAAGGAAAGAGTCTTGGAGACTAGTGAGGCTCCAGCTAGAGCTACTTTGTAAACAAACTGGAGAGAGTCCAGAGGAACTCAATAAAAATGAGATGTTCAGAAAACATGACCAATGGCCAATTCTTTTAACCCTTCCTCCTGTTTACTTTAAAGAGGAGAAGGCAGAGCGGGGACCTAATAAATCTTCAAATATGTGAAAGGTTATTATAAAAGGACAGTGATCAATTGTCTCCATGGCCACTGAGTGTAGGACAAGAAGTCATCAGCCTAGTCTGCAGCAAGGGAGATCTAGATTAGACACAAGCTTGTTAATGAGGAGTAAGGCTACGATTTAGTCTCAGAAGTCACAGAATCCAAGTACCCTTGAGCTCCCGGCCACCGCAGGTGGTGGGGGGACCCCGCAGCCCCCCAGCTGCTGCAGACAGTAGGCCTCCACAGCTCCTAGCCATGGGCAGCAGGGGATTCCAACATCCAATCCACAGTGGGGGCCCCTAGAGCTCCTAGCCCCGCTGCAGGCCGTATAGGGACCTGCAGATCCCCATTTTGTCTGATATTTTTAGTAAAAATCAGGGACAGGTCACCGCTTCCATGTACTTTTCTTTATTGCCCGTGACCTGTCCCCGACTGTTACTAAAAATATCTGTAACAAAATCTTAGCCTTAATGATGAGGATAGTTAAACAAAGGAAGAGGTTAACTAGGGAGACCGTGGAATCCTCATCTGTGGAGGGTTAAGACAGGTTGGAGAAAACTCCCTGCTATGGATGCTCTAGGTTTACTTGGCCCTGCCTCAGCAGAAAGAGGGGGGATGGGGATGATGATGATGTACATCAGAGAGGTCATTTAGTCCATGTCCCAGAGGCGTTGGGAGCTTTGTACAGCGAGGAGACTCACCCCCTCTGCACAAAGAAGGTGCTTTGTGATTAGGTTGAAGTAGGACAAATTGGGGGGTGGAGAGGAAGGAGGAGGCAGAGATGTGGATTGCTTAGGTTTGAAAGTTTCCCTAGTGATGGAGTGGGAACCCTATTAGGTGGGACAACTAAAGATCTTGCCAGGGCAAGGTCCACACTGGCAAATTGGGTGTTAGCAGCTCTAACTCTCCAGGGGCACCAAGTCAAACTTTTGAGAAGGGGGAGGGGGCAAGTAAATTCCAGTCCCTACCTCTCTTCCATCAGGGACCCCCTTCTACTCCCCACACTACACACTCACACAGAGCCCTCAGGGACCCTCTCTCTCAACCAGGAGTCTCCCCTGTCTCTTTTTCATAGATACCAACCCAGAAGGGACCATTGGGATCATCTAGTCCAGGGGTTCTCAAACTGGGGGTCAGGAGGTTATTACATGAGGGGTCACGAGCTGTCAGCCTCCACCCCAAACCCTGCTTTGCCAGCATTTATAATGGCATTAAATACATTAAAAAGTGTTTTTAATTTATAGGGGGGGGTTGCACTCAGAGGCTTGCTATGTGAAAGGGGTCACCAGTACAAAAGTTTGAGAACCACTGATCTAGTCTGACCTTTTGTGTCACACAGGCCATAGACCTTCCCCAAAATAATTCCTGGAGCATATATTTTAGAAATTGCCAGAGAGCGAGAACCCACCACAGCCCTTGGTAAGTTGTTCCAATGGTTAATTACTCGCACTTAAAAATTTAGAGCGTCAAGGTGGGTGAGGTAATATTTACGTTTTATTTCCGGTCTGAATGTGTCTAGCTTCAAGTTCCAGCCATTAGATCGTGTTATACTTTCTTTGCTAGACTGAAGAGCCCATTATCAAATGTTGGTTCCCCATGTAGGTACTTTTAGACCGTAGTCAAGTCACCATTGCGTGAGTCGATGCTATCAGGAAGTGAGTTCTTCGCAGACTCCCCTGTGTTCTGTCGTACAGAAAGACTCTCTGTGCACCAGGTTGCAAAACCATTTGGCCTGGCAGCCCCCCATCTGGACAGAGAAATGTCTGGGCCAAGGTTGAGTAGCATTGTAACTCTGCATCAGGTCACAACGCCACTCACTGAAATTTGGCCCAGCTGTGTCAACGTCTGAACAGAGGGATGGCTGGGTCAAATTTCAGAAGCATTGCAATGCTCTGGACCGCTCCTGCAGCAGAGTACTGATTTAGTACGAGACTACTGCTTAAGGATGTGCAAAAACTGGGAGGAGGAGACATGTTCCTCCCCCTCCCATCGGCACCACAGTTTGTATTGGGCTATAAAAGATGCTTTTCAACGGGCCATAGAGAAAAGCAAAACCCTGCTCTGGAACACAGGGAATCTGAGTGGGTGTGTAACACCGCCAGACCCCGGGTGTCGGCGCACGGGATCGAACCTGGGACCTCTGGAGCTTAGTGCATGAGCTAAAAGCCATATGGCCATTAGCTAAGGCTGTAGAGCAAACTCAATCTCTAAGAGGTCTCAGTGCCACTAGATGGGACAGAACACCACACCGTGGTGGTGTGTGGGTTACAAGTGCAGGGCAGCATGAAGTAACCAGGTCAGCAGAATGACCTGCTGGGGTGTAACAGGTTGGGTTTCAGGAGATGGCAGCACAATGTACCGCTCCAAGCCTTTTCTCTAACTATATTTATGGGGAGACAGTGCCAGCCACGGGGGCAGCATGGGCTCGGTGAAGGAGATCAACTAACACTTTGGACTGGAAGACAGACTATTAGGGACTATTTAATCCAGATCCCTGATGCTTGCACAGGATTGTTCCCCACCTCTTCTAGTGCAATGGCCTCCAGCAATGGACCTGAGGACAAGGCAGGAGGCAGAAGAAAATACTGGGTGAGTTGCAGGGACTGCAGGGGAAGGTGGAAATACCAGCTTCTGTAAGTAAACAGGGCTAGAGACAAGAAGGGGAAACTTGGACTTAGTGCAGGGGTCTCAAATTCCCAGCCCGCAGGCCATCTGTGGCCCATGAGCCTCCCCAATGTGGCTGTGGGGCTCCAGCAGTTTTGGAGCCAGATCTCTCCCTTGGCTCCACCTGCCACCCCCAGCCACTCCCCCCTCAAGGGCCCCACCATCGCAGCGGTGCTAAGCGACATCTACCTGCTCGCTCCAGTGGCTGCCAACCCCTCCCTGTGGCCCAGGGGTGGGGCGGGGCTATGTCGCTACACGCTGCCCCCGCCCCAAGTGCCCCTGCGGCCAATGGGACACTGCAGGGGCAGTGCCTGGGGCAGAAGCACATGGAGGCCCCAGGCCCACCCCACCTTAGAGCCCAGGTAAGCACCACACCCCCAACCCCCTCCCAGAGCCTGCACCCACATCCCTCCCCACACACCCCCTCCCAACCCCCAAACTCCCTCCCAGAGCCTGCACCCCAATCCCCTACCCCAGACCTCCTCCCCCACCCAAACTCCATCCCAGAGCCTTAAGCAGGTGGAGTTTTTTGGGGAGCGGGTTCTGGGCAGCATGAGTGACATTGGCCCGCTGGGAGAATTTGAGGACTGGCACTGGCCCTAAGGTAAATTGAGATTGAGACCCCTGGTTTAGTGGGAAAGTCAGTACAGAGATTCAAGGAGGGGGAAACATGGTAAGAACAGCCAGAAAGGAAGATCATGGGGGATGAAATGGAGGGGAGAAGGAAGAATCTGCAACTGTCACGGCAGGGAAACAGAGGATGAACTAGCGCAGTGGTCTCCAAAGTGGGGTGCGTGGCAAGAGGAGCGGTTTTTTTTTTGGTTGTTTTTTTTTTTTGCTTCAGCAAAAATGGTAGAGCCGGCACGGCAGGGGGTGTGTGCTCAACATTTTTTTTTACTGATATGGGTGCGTGATCAAAAAAGTTTGGAGACCACTGCCCTAGCGGATGAGCAGTGGGGAGACGAAAGGACACCGGTTGCAGAGAAGGGAGTTATAAGTCAACACTGGCCTTGGTGGGACAGAAAGGAGGCCAGGCTCTGCTTGGTGACAGACATGACAATTGTGTCTACAGAGGAAGAAGGGGGTCTAGTTAAGTGGCCAAGTGTCCTCACTCTCCGGTCTAGTGACTATGAAGGGTTTTGTCTTGTCTATACCAGTGTGTCCCCTGAAATACACGTCCTTCAGGGGAGGGAACAGACTACGTACTGGGCTTCGCTCTCTGCAGACACTTCAGATTATACGCAGACAGACTCTACTGCTGTTTGTCTAGACTGAATGGGATAAGGCAAGTTTAGTAATATTTTTAAAGTAGTGTTTCACCTGGGAGCACTGGAGTGCAACACAAGATCAACTAAACTTCCTCATCAGCAAGGTAGTGCTGTCAGTGGGTGGGCATGCACTCTGCAAGCCCTAAAGACAGGCGGTGGCAGACAAAGGCAGCATTGAGTATTTATCAATACCAGGGAACTCCTACTCTCTTGCAGAGTACAATGCTTATGATAAAGCTTTAGAGTTCTCTTGCTTCACTGCATTGGGGGAGAAATTTAGCTTTAACTCAATTACTGAGATATTAGTTAAGGAAGTTTGTTACTAAACTCAATGTGACCAACACAAAGCAACCTTGGAGAGATCTTTCTAATTATCCAAAAAAGCCCAGTTTCCAGTCTTTTCTCAGCCTTTGAGAAAGAGCAATCTGTCATTTTATAACACCGTATCTTGTTTATGGAGGCCAGAGGTGAGTTAGATTGGAGGGAGGGAAGGTCACTTCATCTCTTTACTCCCCATATCACCTTTGTCTTTATTTTAACAAAAACACTGGGTCAATGTGACCTCCCCATAGAAGCTAGATATTGAGCCATGGTTCATACAAAAGCCAATACATAATGTTTGTGTTGGCTTATCAACAGGTCTGCCATCATTCATTAGGATTCCTATGTCTTTCTCAGCATGACTAGTCACTGGTTTCTCCCTGCTCCACCCTGGGAGAGGCTGGGGGGGGGGGAAGAGAAGTCATTAGGAAACTATCCGAATCTTTAGGCAACTAAATACCTTTAAAAAACAGTCCCTTCCTGCCTTTATTCTCCATAGGCCTCTGTGTTATTTCTCTGCCCCAACTGGTCTCTGAACGCTACCCAATGTAGTGTTATTGCTCAACTTTGCTGATATGCTCTTTATACACCTTTCAGATCAGTGCGATTGTTTCACAAGATGGACATGCCTGGATCAATGTAGCTTACAGAATCCCACTGGATACCATCCCCTAACTTGTTATCTTGCCATTTACCATTATCCATTGTTCAGAGACAGTTATCACCACAGAACCCAGCAGTCTCTCTATCAGAAGCAGGGCCATAGAGTACAAAGTGCAGTACAAACAAGACTAGCTCCTTAGGTGCCTAACTGGCCCTTTAGACCCAACATTTAAGTGCCAGTGACACTAACAGAACCCTGCTCAGCTGCTGCCTAACTCTATAGGAACCTATGGGGATTTAGACTCCTATAAAGGAGGAGGGCTATAGGAGGGATAGCTCAGTGGTTTGAGCATTAGCCTGCTAAACCCAGGGTTGTGAGCTCAATCCTTGAGGGGGCCACTTAGGGATCTGGGGCAAAATCAGTACTTGGTCCTGCTAGTGAAGGCAGGGGGCTGGACTCAATGACCTTTCAAGGTCCCTTCCAGTTCTAGGAGATAATAATTAATGGAGATATCCTATTATTATATTTCTGCCAGTGGGCACGTATAAAATGATCTCAGTCCTGATGCCATCCCACAGCTAATAAGCTGCTTAGAGCCCTTGCTCACACCTAAGCCCCAGTGGGATTCTCTTCTCCCTCTTATGGGTGCCAATCCATTAGGCAGGCTCACAGTACACTTAACTCACACAAAGGACAGCTGGAGGGCCACAGGCATGGGTCCCAGAATCCCCACTAGCCCAGTGGTTACAGTACTCAGCTGGGATGTGAGATAGCTGGGATGGAATCCCCATGCTGCCTAATTTGGAGCTGGGACTTGAATATGATTCTCCCACAGCCCAGCTGAGCACCCTGACCACCAGGTTATAGAGTCAGTCTCCCTCTCTGGCCTAGTGAATATTTATACAAAGCAGAACAGCTTCCCACGTAGCCTGGTAGTTAGGACACTCCTCTGGAATGTGGGACACCTGGGTTCAAGTTCTTGCTCCAAGTCAGGCAGAGCAGGGACTTGAAATCAGGCTTCCCACGTCCCCAGTGACGGCCCCAAGCACTGGGCTATTAGCTGTGATGGGGTGGGGCCTACTCTGGGATGACCTGGTTTAGGGCACCTAATATCAGGAGAAGGTTCATAGCTGAGAATCCCAAGCAGAAACAGGTCTCTGGCCTGTCAGTCAGGTGCTTAGGGCTCAGACCAATGGGGGTTAGTTGCTTAAGTATCTTTATGGATCTGGGCCTTAATCCCCACCCCTTTCCCTTGCATTTCACTCCTGGCTAGCTTAGGTAGCTCTCCCCACTCAGCTTGCTGGCTTTTGAGAATCCCTTACATAGGCACCTAAATCTCCCCTAAGGTGAGGCTGCAAATTATTCCACTGGGTGGCAGGGCACCTAAGCATTGCAATGCCCAACTCCTCAATCCACTTTGTGAATCTAGCCCAGGGTCCCTAATCGGAAGAGCTTACAGTTCTAGGATGGCAGCCAGAGAGTTGCTATATATATATATTTGAAATATACTTTGGTACATCCATCAGTGGTAAGTGTAGATTTTCCTGAACTGCCTCCTTCAGCCTACTTCGGTGAGTGTTTGATTCCTTGTAAGTGTCAGTCCCGTGACAGTGTGAGCTCCAAACCATGTTTAAGTTAATGTTTCAGGAACAGGGGCGGCTCTAGGCACCAGCAAAGCAAGCACGTGCTTGGGGCAGCCCATTTGCAGGGGCAGCAGGGATCCAGCATGGGAGCTGAGAACCAACAGGGGGGCCTGGGAGCTGTAGTTCCTTGGTTAGCTCCCTGCCTATAGAGCCAGCCCTCGAGCAGGGAAAGAACTACATTTCCCAGCATTCCCTTGGCCACTACCAACAGGAAAGAGGGGGAGGGAGGTAGCTGAGACCTCATGCTGCAGTGAATGGAAAGCTGCACTGTGAAGGTAGGGATATCATATTTTAACATAAAAAAAATAGGACACTCCATGGGGAGGGAGGGTAGCCCATCTTGCTCCTATCCACTCCCTCTGACTGCCCCCCACAGAAACCCCAACCCATCCAACCCTTCCTGCTCCCTGTCCCCTGATCACCCCCTCCCGGGACCCCTGCCCCTAACTGCCCCCCAGGATCCCACCCCCTATCTAAGCCTCCCTTCTCCTTATCCCCAACTGCCCCCTCCTGAGACTTCCCCCCTAGGACCCCACCCCCTACCTGTCCCCTGACAAGCCCCCGGGACTCCCACACCTATCCAACCACTGCCTGTCCCCTGACTGCCCCCCCAACCCCTGACCCATCTAACCCTCCCTTCTCCCTGCCCCTGACTGCCCCCCCCCCCGAACCTCTGCCCCATCCAACTCCCCAGCCCCCTTACCGTGCCACTCAGACCAGCGTGTCTGGCTCCACACAATGCCAGACACACTGCTGCATACATGCTGCCATGCTCCCCTGCAGAGACACAGCCCCCTCTCCCCCTCCATGCACCTGCCTTCCAGATTTGAACACCTCAAAATTCAGGAGTGCTCAAGCTCAGTTTGGGCAGCTGTTACTTCATTTCTCCCAAATCAAATATACTGATCCACTGTAACTTGCTGTAGAAAAAGTAGAATAAATTGAGCAAGAAATGCTTCCCAGTGGTTATTAGGACTGGAATTGCTATTTTCAACAGCCATTGCCTTTTTTTGTTTGTTTGTTTAAAAGGAAGACAGTGATATTGCATTGGCAAATTCCCCATAGAAAGAAAGAGTGGAAGAAAAGAATAATAAAGGCACCTCAACTTTTCTTCATTTATGTAGGACAGTCTTATAATATGCATCCAGATATCCTCCAGTCACACAAGCTGAAAATTGTTCCACTTTACTGCAGTTCTGTAACCATATGGGAACCAATCCTGTCTGTGTTCTGTGCACATCTAAAATTCCTGCTGAATGACCTGCCGTGGGAGCGAGTTACCCATGACCTAGGGCTGCGATGGCAGGAGGGTGCCGGTGAGGGGGGAGAGAGCCCAGGGCTGGGGCAGCAGGGAGGTCCGGTGAGGAGCCCAGGGCTGGGATGGGGGGCAGCCAACATTTTTTTTGCTTGGGGCGGCAAGAAACCTAGAGCCGACCCTGCTGATTCAAGAAGATTGGAAAACACTGTCGAATGCAGACAGACAGACAGAGATATAATCTCCGGCCCTCTGTCAGGCTATTCATTTTGAAATTCTAACAAAAGCTGGCTAGATGGGGAGAGAGTTGGATGCGCACATGAGGCTGAAGAAGAGAGGATTTCCCATTGCTCTCAAAGGGACACTGGGAAACTGAGCTGGAAACTCCAGGAGTTACTTATTCAATGGGACATGCATGAATTTTCCATGGCTGCTCTCCACAGAAAGAGAGAGTCGGCGACTGCTATCTGCATTTACTGCAAGCCTAGCAGAGACGAGACTGGCTCTATATGACACCTGGCACACATCTGGACACTCACTGAATGCTATTTAAACAATTAACATCGAATAAAATGATTTGGAGAGCTGGTGAAGTTTGAAGTAAGAAATGCAGGTACTTTATGGATCTCCTCGCTGTAGTATCCCAGTCCCTAAATTCACCCTTAGCTCAACAAGCACAGAACCGCTGTTAGGGAGTCTCTCCTTGGTTTCTCAACAGACTAGAGACATACCAGCCACCACAGTCTGTAGCCTAGGACCTAGAAGAGGAACAGGGAGGGAGTGTGCAGCGTCCTACAAGTGCTGTCAATCAGGAAGCAACAAGGTTAACCTGCGTAGCTAAGGACTCCGCTAGGTACCGGAGAAGGGGGTTACAGACACATTAAGTGCTCCCAATGGAGGCCAGGGGATGCTTAGTAAGGGAAAGCTGGAAAAGCCTTGACAGCAACTCCCAGGCGGGCGGGGAGGGCGCTAGGAAACCCTCCAGGGTTGGAGCCAGCCGGCCCAGAGAGGAAAATAGCCTCTCCAAGACTTCCCTACACCTTTCACCCCCTCCCCAGCCCTCCCAGGGGTTCGTGGGCCGGGTTTGCTCCAGTTCGAGCCGCCCCAGCCCGGCGCGGGGAGGTGTGCGGCACCCGACCCAGCTCGCACACGGCCCGGGGCTGCAGGAGCGTGGCATGGCCGGGCGGCGCCAGGCTAGAGCTCGCAGCGCCCGCGGAGCCGGGCAGCAGCCACTCACCGCAGTCCACGAACTTGAGGGGCTCGGCCCGCGCCACGGAGCCGAGGGCCAGGAGCAGAGCCACGGTCAGGGCGAGCATGGTCCAGCCGGCACTAGAGCGGGGAGAGGAGGATCCGGGAAGTGCGGCGCAGCCTGAGTCACCCGCAGGTCACTCGAGAGCCAGCGGCCCTAGACCCGCCCCTGTGCTCAGCTGACTGCGAGGGAGCCGCCCACCGTAGGCGTGGCCGGGCCAGGCGCGGGCAGCGGGGCGCTGGGGGCAGGGCCGGCTCCAGGAACCAGCCCACCAAGCTTGTGCTTGGGGCGGCACCTGGAGGGGGGGCGGCACGGCGCTCCGGCCCCCGGGGAGAGCGGGGCCACGGCCGGGCTCGCCACCCTCCCCCCGGCCGCCGGGGGGAGAGCGGAGCCCCCGCGGGGGCTTGCCGCCCCCCCCCCCCCCCTGTGGGGGGGGGGGGTGGCCGGCAGCTTTTTTGCCTGGGGCAGCAAAAAAGCCAGAGCGGGCCCTGGCTGGGGGTGCCGCTCTGGACTCCTGGCTCTGGGTGCCCTGGCCCAGCCATATCACAGACAAGAAGCCTTTAGCGTGACCCAGCCGGACCGCCACGGGCCAGAGATCCCGGGCCCGGCCGAGCCGCACAGAGGGTTCAAACACCCCACAGAGACATGAGAATGGATTTCTTTACATACATCTGGGAGTGTTTAGTCCCTTTCTGATTTGGGGGTGCAGGGGCGCTTGGCTCAGGCTCTCAGTCTTCCCCCCACAAAGCCAAGGGCCAGAAGCCTCCTTCCCCCACCCTGTCCCTGGTTACAAAACGGGAAGCGGAGGTTCTTGTGTGCGCTCCTGCTATCAGGCACGGAGCTTAGGAAAGACACTATCACAAGATTCATGATTTTAAAAGTCACAAGAGCCAGTAGCACCGCTGGTCTCTGCTGCTGGACCAACCTATCCCCCCTAGAAGATATGCCAGAGCTTGTGACTAACATGTCTGAAAAGCACTGACTCAGGAGCCATCTCTCACTGAAATCTAACCCCAGAGCAGAAGTGGCAAGGAACAGCTGGGGTGTAAAGCAGCCAGCAATTTTGCATGCTCAGTCTAGTTCAGGGATTCTCAAACGTCATTGCATCATGACCTCCTGGGGTCGTGTAGTAATTTTTGTTGTCAGAAGGAGGGGGGACCAAAATCTGAACCTGCTGAGCCCCACTGGCCTGGGCGAGAAGGCCAAAGCCCAAACCCATAGGCTTCAGCCCTGGGCAGGGGGGCCTGTAACCTGAGCTATGCCACCCAGGGCCAAAGCGTGCTGCCCAGAGCCAAAGCTAGTCTAGTTTATGGATAGAACCCACAGCCCTGCCCACCCAATCCCCAAGACTCCTCAAATGGTTCCTGTGTACCCTACACAATCACCCTGCCCAGCACACTCAGGAAGCCAGTTTAAATCGGGTGATCAGGGACACCCCCTTCCCGTAACTGACCAGCATCAGGCCACATGTGGGATTCATTCCTGCCACACATATAATGGGGCTGGCAAGCGGCACCCTCGCAGTCTCCTCCATGTTGGAGCTTTTCTCAGTGACTGTCAGGGATACAAGGTAGGGGATTCAGTCTGAGCCCCAAACTCCTCCCATCTCTCTTCCCCACATAGGGTGCACATGGAGCCATCCTTTTCCACCTGCATCAGGGAAGAGGCTCCTGGCCCTTCCACCCACGCTCAGGGAGAGGAGAGAGATTGGCATGTGCCTTCCCCTTCTACCTACACCTGCTTCCCGTATGGCATTCTTATGTACAGCTTCTTATTGTACTGCCACACCCTTTACTCTTCCCGTAGCACCCCTTTTAATGTTACCCCATCCCCTCTGCAGTCTCATTTGGAATGGAAACTCTTCAGGGCAGGCACCTGATTGCCTTTTTGTCTGGCTAGTGGTGTGTTGGGTGCCAGAGTAAGGTTACAGAACCTTCGTTGTTCACTGGGATGCATTGTTTTAAACTGTATTTAGCAAACTTGAATAGGAGGTAATTAGTTTGGTATTTGGGAATAAACACTCCTGGTTAAATGCTGACTACGGAGAGAAGAAGCTATGCAATTGTAATATTGAAAAAGTGTAAACAGAAAAATTGGAGCAGTTACTGAAGATGATCCAGTGATGGATCCATAGGACTAATGAGATTAAATTAAGGAAAGAAAAATGCAGGCTGGATATCCCAACAGCAAACTGGATTAGGCTGCAGAGTGGTCTCCCATAAGAAGTGGTGGTAACCCCATCCCCCGGGACATTTAAACTAGACTGCCCTGGACTGGAGAGAGGGTCCAAAGGAGAAGTGATTGATAGTCCTTTTCCATCTCTCACATCCAATTTGAGCCTATGTGGAAGACAAGCAGGCAAAGAACAGGAAGGGAGTGGCTTGGGTGGAGTGCAGGAGGAATGAGATCAGGTGACGGTGTGAGCAAGGTTGCACCCTAGAGGAGAGAAAGTCTAAGATCAACAAGGAAAGAGCTGGTTTGAGAGGGAGAGAAGCTGTGACCTGCACAGCATGTCTTGTAGGAGCAGAACCATAGAGAGAGAACCAGGACAGTTATACGGTAGCTTCCCCTCCTAGGCCCTCTCTCCAAAGCCTCTACTGGAAATCTACCCATTCCTAAATTCTTTATTGGTAAATTCAGTTTCTAAGGGAGTGGAGGGGAATCAGGAACAGCTGATGAGGGCATTCACATGCAAAAGATGATTAGCAGCCCAAGTGGGCAGATCCCAGCTAGAGCAATAGAAGGAATTCCTACAAAAGCAAGTGGAAATGTTCTTCCTTCAAGCAACAGCGAGTGAGCAATGTCAGCAGGCTGACCTGTAGCCTCATTCATTAGTCAGACTTTGTAAAAGGGATTTCAGCAAGAAGGCAGTTGCACTCTTTGACCTGCAGCAGCTATAGTATGAGTCAACTCTGCTTCATAATCCCCCAGTAACACTAAATGATGGGCTCCAAATTTACTCCATGGATACTGGAAACAGGTGACTTTAAAAAAAAAAAAAAACCCACCACCACCACTACTGTTTTCTAATTATGTTTAAAAGGCTGTTTGACTCAATCTGGCACCCTAAAATAGATTTAAAGCCACTCTGCACTAATTCAGTGCTGTAGGAAATACTTGGCTCTTGTTAGGTTTCAGAGTAGCAGCCGTGTTAGTCTGTATCCGCAAAAAGAACAGGAGTACTTGTGGCACCTTAGAGACTAACAAATTTATTAGAGCATATTGGCTCTTGTTAGATCATTGACATTTGTAGATCAAAGACACCAACACTCACATGCTTTGATGCAGGAATGTGGCATGAGACAGGGATGAGGCAGCCTTTTCAGGCCTCTATCACAGTTATCTCCACTCAGCTTCAAATTGATCAAATGTAAAGCCCCTGCTTAGTCAGATCATCTGACTATCTGTCCTCCAGACAAGATTCTCTATATGAAGAGACTACAAGAGAATTAGTGCAACTGTGGAAGACTCTCTCCAGCAGCCACCATTTTTCCCCTCAAAAGTTTTATCACTCCAGGAAACAATGTTTTTCTTTTAGATTGTCAGGGGAATTTTCCTGGAAGGTTCAGAAGTGGTTCACTCTACAGAGTCTCAAGTAAACAAAGATCCCTTAGTGCCTACTACAAGTAAATGCTTAGGGAGTGGTTTGTCCTTTGAAAGCACATGTCCAGAGACTTTAACCCACCTGAGTATCTCTTTTGGTCCAGCTGCTTGCAAAGTGCTTTGATTTGTGTATCTTGAGTTCTTTCCTCAGGGCCCTCAGAAAGCATTTCCTTCTCTCCATCTCCAGTCTTTGTGCTCCAGATGCAAAGCCTGCCTATACAGGAGTTTTGAGCAGAGTTACTCAACTGAAATAGCATAATCCGCAAACTATTCTGTAGCATTCTCAATAAAGCAAGATAATAGGTCACCCTCAGCAACATATTCCATGAGAGTTAAATGGGACTCCTCCTTGACAAGCTATCCACCAACCATGTCTTTACTTCAAGAAATGTTCAAACATAGTAATAATAATAAAGGCACATGGTCTCTTGTTCTATTTCATAGGCTTTGAGACAAAAGATTTGTTTAATCTGGTACCGGATCTTAGAAATGGTACAAAATAGAATTGTTATCAAGGCATCAAGTGCAGAATAAGATTTCAAAAAATAATTCATGCCTTCTGACAGTTACTGCAACAGAAGGGCCTACTGGTCAACTCAGAAAGACATTTCAGAGAGCCCCAAGATAACACAAACAGACTAATGTTGTAATGCACACATGAAGATTGAACACCCCCTAGTTTATGCATACCCACATGGTCTCATCATAAACACAGACAGGAACAAAAGATTGTTTACAAAAACACAATGAGACCTGTGGAATGAGAAAGTCACTAGGTAGACACACGATCCATCAATAAGACTACTGCTAGAGCTGATCAGTAGTATAATCCAATCAATTGAGAGTAAAATCCAGGACTCTAGTTTAACAGCCAGTTACACCTAGTGAAACAACATCCCTATAGCAACCTTACATTTGCAGTCCAACAAACAAACGCTTTATGTACACAGCAACAGTCCACCACAGAGCAGAACTGGGTGACTTCCCTCATCCTAATCACCATCCAGAAAAGAACAGTTAAGGTCTCATGCTACATCAACCAGAACAGCAAATAAATGCTCCCTCCACCACAAAGCACTAGACAATCAAAACTCAAATCCCAAGGAAAGTTTGTTTGAGACTCTCATTATATAGCTATTCACTCCTTACACCTTATTACCACCAGCTTCCAAATCATTAGAGCAAACCCCACCCAAAACTGAAGTGTGCTCAAGGTGATTTATTAACCAATTCAAACAGCTAGACTACCACAAATCTCCCCACAGCTCATACTAGCAGATTACCTCACAGCAGCAAACTGAGCAGAGCTAAAGCACATGTTCACCCAATAAGGAACCAGCAACCAGACTAGGGAAGGAAACACAAAGCACAGGCCAAACCCAGAAAATAGAATTAAGCAAGCAATCAAGGTGATAAAGATGAGTTTAGGGGACAGAGACACACTCTGCTCCAGTGTCTGAAATACAAGGGAGTGTACAAAAGAGATATTACCAGGAATCATAAAAGACTTAAAAAATAAAAATTAAAATAAAAGCTATGAGGGGAAAATCCTGTGCATGACCCTAGATGAGAGAGACAGCAGTACACTGCTTAATGATTATCTTAGGAATGGCTACTAATAAACTAGGGGACCCAAATACAGCATGAACCCTTCCCTGGTCAGACTTACTTCTAGCAGATATCTGAGGGGTCTATTTCTTATACGTTGACAACACCTTCTTATGTTTTATGGTGAAGCACACTTACCTACTGAGTCTATAACTGCCACTTCCCATATTCCTTGTACATTCATGCTACTACACTCTCTTATGCTGCTCAATATCCTTAAAACACACAGTAGAGGTTTTTTAATGTTACCCTACTTTCCTGAGGTTCTCACTAAACCCTCACAGTATATTCTGTCTCTTGAAAACATACATTTTTCATAAATGATTAAACTAACCTTGTTATCTC
The DNA here is from genome assembly GCF_013100865.1 of Trachemys scripta elegans. Classification (NCBI taxonomy): domain Eukaryota; kingdom Metazoa; phylum Chordata; order Testudines; family Emydidae; genus Trachemys; species Trachemys scripta. The sequence goes on from NC_048301.1 coordinate 42,779,179, forward strand.
CACACTGATTTATACCTGCCTCTGGAGATTTCCATTACTTGCATCTGAAGAAGTGAGGTTCTTACCCACGAAAGCTTATGCTCCCAGTACTTCTGTTAGTCTCAAAGGTGCCACAGGACCCTCTGTTGCATTTTTCATAAAGAGGCCCTCTTTCCTGGGGAACGCTCCCTGCAGTCCCGTATCAGGTGATCAACTGTTTATTTAACCTTACATATGTTACATAACCCATCTTTATGTCTATTCAATAAATAGACATTATTATTCAAACCACAGTGACCAGTTAATGTACTAACTTTGAGTACTTCACCTTACATACCTTTGGAGTACAGTAGCACATTATCCTCTATTTTGGGGTATATGTCATAGAATCATCTTCCTCTTTTCTCCTTGGGCCACAATTCTTGGCATGCCTTTTAAAATCCCTTTTAACTAAATTTTTAAATTCCTTCTTACTCAAAGGACTCTTTATAGCAATTGCTGCATTTTTAAAGCATTTTTTGCTTCCTTCTCTACCATTTCACGGCCAGGCATGCCAACATGTGCTGGAATCCATGCTAGTACTATGTTCACACTCAAATGACATCTGTTTAGCTTGTCTAGCTAATAAAGTATTAATGAAATTAGTTGAAAATGAGCCCAGCTGGCTCACCCTTGCTTCTCTCTAGGCCTTACCCTCTGTTTGCAAGGGGATCTACAATCTGGGCAACATCTAGAAAGAGAAGTCATGTTGTCACATTTTTTACCACTACTGTTACTAAAAACACCAACACTAAAAGAGATTGGATTTTTTTCCTGTTTTTATTCCCTCTGTGAATCAGTTTCACAGTTTCCTCTATATCAGCAATCAGGCCCCATGTCCTGCAGAAATGAAGTTTGCCAAACACCTACATATGTGACATGCTATCATGCAGCAGGGTAATCCAGTACACAGAGGTGAATCCAATACACACTGTCAGCAAGAGAGAACTGAAAGTGGTACAGTGGTTAAAGGGAAGACAGGATTCCCAACCCCATCTCTGGCTGCAGTCCACAGAAGCAATCTATCTGCTCATAGGTTTTTACCCACGAAAGCTTATGCCCAAATAAATCTGTTAGTCTTTAAGGTGCCACCAGACTCCTTGTTGTTTTTGTAGGTACCAACTCTGTGGCTACTCTAAAGTTGGAGCACCCATGGGGCATGGGAAATAATGGATGCTCAGTGCCCACCAGCCACAGCTGTTCTGCAGCACCCCCGATCAGCTGTTTGGGAGCACCATAATCAGCTAATTGGGAGTGCTGTCAAACAGCTGATTGAGGACATTGTCAAACAGCTGTTGGGCAACTTGGAGAGTGGCTTGGGGGAGGGTGGAAAGTGGAGGGCAGGGGTGGATTGGGGACAGGAAGAGGCAAAGTGTAGGTGGAGCCTTGGGGGAAGGGGTGGAGTAGGGGTAGGGCCTCTGGGTGGAGCAGGGGTGCAGCACCCCCAGGGAAAAGAAAACATTGGTGCTACTCCTCCAAGAGTCTGCCTTTAGAGATGTTGATTAAATAATAGCAACAGAAGTAAAAAAAACCACTTTTATTTAATTTTTACATTATCCCTGGTTTGGGGATTCATAAATATGCTGCAAATAACTAGATTAGCATCCTGATTTCCTGTGAGCTTGTATGTGATACTTTAATAATTCCATAGTAATTATTATAGTTAATCCAAGGACAAAAAAGGTAAATTGCATAGACAGGTCTAGATCACCAGGTTTGAGATGGTATAAATAAACCAAGAGCAGATGTTACTGTTTCTCCAAAGGCCCTCTCTCATCCTAGAAGCCAGGTTTACTGCTTGGCCAACTGGAACAACCCTTGTAGGGCACAACACAGCATTAGGCAACTGTAGACCTCCATCTTTCAATTAGTTATCCATGTGCTCAACTTCATGCCTGTGATTAGCTCCTTTTAAATCAGTGGGAGAGGAGTAGGCCTGTGTGTGTGAGATTGGGGATTGGCTGCGTCCAATTGTGAGCTCCATTTTGGTTTGTGACCCTCACTTTGGATCTTAACCCTCGTGTTGGATTAAAACACCCAGTCTGTGCAGTGCTGTGTTGTGGCTGCTGTCCTGTGGGTGCCGGGGCGGGACACCTGGGAGAGGATTGATAATGAAAGCAGTTCAAGGGCCATCAGTACTGGCTGACTCCCCTGCTGGCATAGCGCACTTCCCACCAGAAGGGCCATGGCCTCTGATGACTCTGCAGGCCAGGCCCAAGAACTCTGACGCTGAAGCAGCACCTGGACAAATGGGACAGAGGATTTAACCGGGGAGGGGGGATGCGTCTCTGAGACAGGGCCCAGGCCAGCGCCATGTGCAGGAGAAGGAAGGGCCAAATGGTCCTGACCAGCCGCAGGACTCGGTGGGGAAGGGGGTACGATCAGAGTCAAGGGCCCTACACTGGGGGAAGGAGTCAGTGACTTTCCCTCTGAGCCCAGCCAATAACCAGGGCTGCCCCGGCCGCAACATTGGTTCTGGGGCTGTTGCTTGTAGGGTGACTAGGTGTCCGGTTTTTGACCAGAATACCCGGTCGAAAAGGGATCCTGGCAGCTCCAGTCAGCACTGCTGACCGGAGCTAAGGCAAGCTAGTCCCTCTCTATCCTGGCTCTGCGCTGCACCCCAGAAGCAGCCAGAAGGTCCGGCTCCTAGGCAGGGGGGCCTCAGGGCTCCGGGTGCTGCTCCTGCCCCAAGCACTGGCTCTGCACTCCCATTGGCCGTGGGAGCTACGGGGTGGTGCTTCGGGGCAAGAGCAGCGCGCAGAGCTGTCTGCCATGCTTTCGCCTAGGAGCTGGACCTGCTGTCTGCTTCCAGGCGCAGCGCAGAGTCGGGACAGGCAGGAAGCTTTCCTTAACCCCCCCTGCTGCGCTGCTGACTGGGAGCCGCCCAAAGTAAGCCTGTGCCCCAACCCCAAATCTGAGCCCCCCCCCAAACCTGGCACCTCTTACTGCACCCTAAACCCCTCATCCCCAGCCCCACCCCAGAGCCTGTACCCCCAGACAGAGCCCTCGCCCTGCCCCACCCCCCTGCCCCAGCCCAGTTCCCCCTCCCATAGCCTGATCCCCTCTGCCCCACCCCCACAGCCTGGAGCGTCTTCCTGCACCCCAAACCCCTCATCCCCAGCCCCACCCGAGAGCCCAGATGGAGCACTCACCCCTCCTCCACCCCAACACTCTGTTCCAGTCCGGAGCCCCCTCCCACACTCTGAACCCCTCATTTCTGGCTCCATCCCACAGCCCGCAAGCTACTTTTCTGCAACCCAACCTCCTGCCCCAGCCCAGTGAAAATAAGTGAGGGAGGGGGAATGTAGTGAGCAGTGGGGGGGCTCGGCGCAAGGGGGGGGCTCAGGGAAGGGGCGGAGCTAAGGTGTTGGGTTTTGTGTAATTAGAAAGGTGGCAACCCTAGTTGTCTGGGGGTCAGCGGACCCCAGACAGCCAGGCAAAGTGGGAAACTGGAGCCGGGGAGGCTCTGGCCAGGGTGAGCCAACCCCACCAGCCAGTCTGTTGCTTAGGAACCAAACTCAAGACGCTAGGTTCCTAAACCGCTTTGCTACCAAGCACGCGCCCGCGCACCTCCTCCCTGGCATTTCCGCCTCGGTAGCTGTCATGGCAGGCCTCACGTCATCCGGCCGCAGGAAGAGGCGGGGCTCCACGGGCTCTGCGCCAATAGCAGCGTGGCAGGTGGGCGGGGCACTCTAAGAGCCACTGGTGCAAGATGGCGGCGCTGGGGGTGTTGCTGAGCTGTCTGAGGAGGTTGCGTCCCGGCGGTCGGTGCAGGTATCGCTGCGGCTCTTTCGCCGGGCTCGGGTGGAGCCTGGACAGTAGCCCGGGGTCTCAGCTCCGTCCCTGGCGCGTGTGGGGGGCGCCGCACGCTAGGGGCGGCATCGCCATCCCCGCGCCGCCCGCCTGTTGAGCGCCTGCAGCTCCCTGTCCTGGAGCCTCGCCCCGAGAACCCGGCCCCTGCCGTGCAGCGAGCGTGCGGCTGCGCCAAGCCCCGCTGCGGCGCCTGACCCGGCCGTTCCCTGGCGGGTGGCGCCCCTGGAGAGGGCACGGACCACCTCGGGCCGAGGGCGCGGTTAGCTCTGCCGCGCAGTGTGACCCTGCCAGAGGAAACCGCTTTAGAATAATGCGCAGGTGCTCCAGGGACTCGCTAGTGCCCGGTGCCGGGCCAAGAGTTGGCAGCAGGTAGCAAAATATTCTCGCCTGTAGCTAAGGTACCTGTAATAGACAGGGTGTCAGACAGGTGATGGACACGGACACTCCAGGTTCAGGGCACAAGCCATCTCCCCAGGGACTCCCTCTGAGCGCAAGGTCGCCCAGCACGGTGGGCTCGGGTGTTCTTTGCTCCTGCCTCCAAAGCATCTGGTAGTGGCTGCTGTCATATTCCCGATACCAGACTAATCTGATCATTGCTGTGAACCAGCCTGATTCTATAATCTCTCTGTGCTGTCACTAGCTATATGTATATTAAAGCAGTGTAGATTAGGCTTTTCTCCTCTTCCTTGCCACTCCCCATCCATCTTAGGTTGTTTCTACCCTTTCACTGAGAATTCCCCTCCACCCCCCACACACCTGCTTTCTTAAAAATCTCCTTTCTGGAGCTCTGCTCTAGTAACCTTTGTGCTTTTCACCTGCCTTGCTGACTATTTCCATCCCCATCTTTTCACAGCAGCCTTTCTCCTACTTTGCTGCGCCTAGTGAGAACACCACCCTGTTCTTCTCAGAATGGAGCCTATGTACCAAGCATCTGGGTGCAGTGGGCATCATCCTCTTCTAAGCCAGGGCAACCAGTATCTGACTCTAGCGAGGGACAGATCTACCTCACCAACAGCTGTGTGAAGGTACAATTCTCTAGAAAGCACTCATGGTGTGTTGTTGTGTCTGCGTGTCATTGAGAAGATTGTTGCAGTGCCTGGCATTCCCTACTATTGAAGTGCCTGTAACATCATGCTACTTGTAGCTACTTGACCTAAAGGTTCCCAGAGGATTTTATAATAATCTGTGCGGTTCACTGATGACCCTCCCTCCTCTTTCAGACACCCCTTTGAAGCAACTGCAGACTTCATGATAGCTGAGTCTTGGGAAATCAGTGATTTCCCCCTCATCTCTCAGATGAGCTGCATGAGGTCTTCCCCACACATGGCTGTGGTGGACAGGGGTATGCTGCAGACCTGGCTGCTTATGAGTTACCTCCCCAAGGTCATACAGGTGCCCCTTCCATATTGCTCTGATTCTGGCCCTTATCCCGTTGAGGTATCTTGCAGGCTTGATATGGGATTGGAAGTAGATGCTGTCTGCTTGCATGTGAATATTGCAGATCTTTTAATGCTCCTCCCTTTCTGCTTTGCAGAGGCTGCAAGAGATTATAGAAGGGTCTGAGTTTCTCAGGCTGCAGGTGGAGGGAGGTGGCTGCTCTGGATTCCAATACAAGTTTTCCTTGGACACAGTTATCAATCCTGATGACAGGCAAGGACAGAGGATAAAGGGGTGTGGGTGTATGATGGGGGGAGACTTCTGTGGACTAAGGTGGTGAGAAGGGTATGTGTGATAATGTATGTTGAAGGGAGGAGGTGGGTGATCACAGCACAGTAAGGGGAGGGAAGTGATCACATTGTATTCCTTTATACTCTGGAAGTGTGCTTTTCCCTTTTATGTCTGCAGGATTATAACAAGCCACATATTCTTCTTTCCTAGGGTGTTTGAACAAGGTGGTGCTCGTGTTGTTGTGGACGTGGACAGCCTGGCCTTTGTGAAAGGTGCAATGGTGGATTTCAGCCAGGAGCTGATCCGCAACTCATTCCAGGTGGTGAGCAATCCACAGGCCGAGCAGGGCTGCTCGTGTGGAACATCCTTCTCTGTCAGACTCTGAGTGGACTCCTCCTCGGGTGTTGCTTGGGTGGACATTGAGCCAGAGACAGTCCTCAGCATCGTCTCCAAGGGTTTCTCATTTTGCTATTTCCTCAGCTTCCCCAATCCTCCTCCTCAATCTGCTACAGTTACTGCAAATATCCCCATTTGCCTGTCTGAACTGAGTCTGCAGCCAAGACCTATAGGGCTCTCCCTCCAAGGATTTGAAATAGGCTTTAAATCCCACACAAAAGCATCTTCTGTCCTCTATGAAGCTCCAGGAACTGCTGAATATAATGAGCCCCCCGATCTCCCTGAACCACCCAGCACATGGAACTGCCTTTCAGGAGCTGCCTGTACATGTGTATTTGACATTGTTGATTTTTAAAAAACAAACAAACTCAATTTCCATTGTTTGTTCATATTTTTCATGCTTTTCAAAGTGTGGTTAGAATGCATCTCTAGGGAGATAGCTATTTCCCCCTTGCCCTTAAATTGACTGTGGGACTCCTGCGGTGCCTGCCCTTTCCAGCTGGCTGTGGGTTTTCCCAGTTTGTTCTACTAATCTCCTTATTCTTGACGACCTACCTGCCTACAGGGAGCAGCCAGCAGCTGAGGGAAGACTGCTCTACCTGGTGCATATAGGTGAAGCAGAGAGGTGGATGTAGGGGGGAAGATTAAAGCTTTAGGGTTGGGGCTTAAAAAAAAAAAAAAAAAAGGGCAATTTGGTTTGTTTCCCTTCTGACTCAATTTAAAAAATGGTACGAATCAGCAAATGGCTTTTCAAACTCTCTCTACTTTTGCCGGCAGGGTATAAGTTGCATGGTGGTTGGAGAACCTGTGGTCACATCTAGGAGACCTTGTACCCTGTCCTGCACATCACTTTGATTTAATAATCTAAAGTATTTTCCTAATTTTGCTTCATAATCTAATCTCTCTTCAGCATTGTTTCTGTTTTTAGGAGAGAAACAAACCTCTCATTCCCTTTGTAGGGCAGTGCCCAGACACAACTGTGCTGTAGGAAGGGTGGCCTAGGAATTTCCAATGCAACTTCATTTTCAATTACTCATCACTTTGTGGAACTCCCGCCTCTTAGCTGAAGTTTTCCATGCTTAGTCTCTGCCTGAAGGTGAATGTTTGGTAAATTTGAGCCAAAATGGTTCATCTATTTTCAGGTGACAGGAGGGATAGGGAACTTGTGTGCTTTTCCCATTATTACAAACAAACCTACTTTAATAGTCTCACAGCCAAATCATGGGATTTAAAAGTGTCAGTTTCCCATGGAATGGGGAGCATCCCAAGGAATCAGTTTGCGATTTGGGCAGATTTTAATCCTTTGAAAATTGAATACCAAGCAGTAGGTTTTTTTTTTATTAAGCGTGTTAAATGCTTATCTAAAAAGGGTTTGGGCGTGTGTGCACTGCTGAGTTACTTGTGTACTGATCTCTGTCGTGGTTGCTCCTAACCAGCTGTGATTTCACCCCCACCCCACCCCAAATATTTTGAATCTGGATCTGCTGCTACTTTGGCTTAGGGGAACGTGTAGAAGGTTGGGAGTCAGGAGGTCCTGAGTTCTGCTCCTACCTCTTCCCTGACTGGCTTTAATCATTTTCTGAAATTGACAAGCCTTGTTTCGTTAGGTCTCTTATTTGCCCTTCCTTAGTGTCGGGCTAACATTTTGTAGATGGGGTCGCTGAAGGCACAGAGTTGCCTAAACTCCTATGGTTAAGCTTGCAACACAGCTGGGAAGAGCATGTTTATCTCTGTGCTAGACCCATGTTTTAACTACCAAACCATAGTGCCTCTCAGACAAAGTGTTTCTAATCTTATGCACTTAAAGTGTGAGCTCTAAAGCCTTGTGTAGATGACGAGCATTATTAACCCTGATTTTTAGATAGGGTAACTAAGCCACAGAGGTGGCTGGAAGGCATTGTTCTCTGATCCAAGAAACAGGTTCTAGTACTATTTGAACTTGGGTAATTCCCTTTCTGTGCCTCATTTAACCTATACGGAAAAATAGGTATGAGTGATTGTAAGATGACAAAAATGGCAGGGGGCTCTGAGACAGTGTAGAGCCTGACATTACTTAACCTTTTTTCTAAATGGTCTTGATTTTAAGTTGTTCCTTTAACCATACAACTTTAACATTCTGTCAATAAGTTTGTTGTATGGAATTTAAACTGAATGTACCTGTTCTGTTCCAGTCCTCCTCACAATGTGTGTCTTTGCTCATTTTCTGTTCAGTGCTGTCGCTTAAGAAAACACTCCCTATATGCAGACTGCTTTTCCCTGTTGCAGAAACTGCCTCGTGAGCAACTTAAAGAACACTTTAAGTACCACCTGTAGTCACTTCTGCACAATCCTAGGGAAAACCCACATATGCAGCTTTTTCCACCTGTAATGTTGGCAATATCTCAGTAACTTCGCTAGATGGCCCCCTTACTCTTTGGGAGTAGTATTGTTGAACAACAGCATACAGAGACTTTGGGCTTGAATTTTGGTTCTGGCTGAGCTGTACTTGTCTCAGGTCCCAGGAAAGGGGCAAAAGTGGCTTTGCAGCTTCCCAGTTCCAGGGATGACTGGGGACCAGTTCAGCTCCCAGTGTAAGTTAGAACAGTCTGGTTGTCTGTGGCGCATCGAAGCTGTTCTGGAGTTCAGAGATGATTCAGCCACAGTCTGTGCTGGAAGCTGCAAGGCAGAGGGACATAGAGCTTTTACCATAGCTTTAACCCACCAAAGAGAAATTCCCCGTGCTGGCCAAATCTGTTGGCTTTGCACCAATGGTTTGTTGCAAAAAGGCCATATGGAAATGGAGAATCAGGTCCCCTCTGGAATCATTGTCCTTCTGCAAAGAAGACTAAATGCACCAGAGATTTGACTTGGTCTAATGCATTAGTGCTTTTAAAGAGCACACTTTAAGAACTTCCCAGCTCTTGATCTGATGGAGAGGAGGAAAGAGGAGAAGAGAGGAAAGTTGGGCACTTGGGGCCTGACTTTGTGAAGTGCTGAGGACCTGCAGCTCCCATTGACTCCAGCACTCTAAATATCAGGCCAATGAACTTCCGTGGAGCCCATCACCTAAATAACTAAACTGGTGGTTCTCAAACTGTGGTACGTGAGCAGTCATTGGGTGGTACACTGGTTAGTTTAAAGTATTGTATTAGAATAAGAACCCGTTATGACACTGATTCATATAATATTATGAAGGTAGTATGCTAAGTACTTTGGAGTCTTAGATGTGTATGCCAGGTCTTACAGTCAGAATGCCTGAATGAAACTGTAGCAGTTAGGGGCTGGGTGCCACAATGTGAGGAAGGACCAGGATAGAGAGTGAGGTGGCATTGGTGGTGAGTGGTGGGGGTGTGGAAGAAAATGTACAAATGCTGCTTGGAGAAGGGGATGGGGTCTGAAGTGAGCACCAGTGGCATAATGGAAAGAGCAGGGTTGAGTGTGTAAGTGGATAAGTAGGAAGGGAGAGAGAGAGTTGTGAAGTGCCTTCAGGGTTATGGCATCAAGTTTTAACTCCATCTGGTGAAAAAGGGGGAGCTGGTGATGGGGTTTTAAAGATTGAGGGTGACACAATGAGGACAGGCCAGGAAAATGTGCCTAGCAACTGTTGTGTGAATGGACAGGAAATGGATGATATGGGTGTCTGGAAAGCCAGATAGGAGGAAGTTGCATTAATGGAAATGAGATGAGGATGGACTGGGTGAGTCTTGGGTGTATAGACAGAAAAGGTTTGGTCTTAGAGCCTCTGGAGCAAGAAGTGGCAAGGTTTGGACACTGTCTGAATTTTTGGGGCAAAGGTGACACCCGGGCTGCAGGCCCAGGGGACAGGTCAGATGATTCAGTTCACAGTTATGGAGAATGGTGAGAGTGGAAACGCTAGTTCAGGAGTTCAGTTTTGTCCATGTTGCATTTGTTAACATAATATATCCAGGAGAAGGTTGGATGGAGTGAGACAGGTCAGGAATGGGAAAGCAGATCGGAGTCATTGGCATAAAGATGATGATTGAAGCACTGAGCTAAGATCACATAATGAAAGGGTATAGAGGGAAAAGAGGGACCAGGACAGACCTGCATGGGGGGCTCATGGAGAATGAGTGATTGGAGGAAGAACATGTTTATTTGCCTCACGCACCTAGGAGGAACACCTTACTCCATCCACTCCCTCAAGAGACAAAGAAGGAATGACCAGAGAGGCAGGAGAACCAAAAAACGGTAATTATGGAAGCCAAGCTGAGATAAAATTTCAAGAAAGGGCAAATTTAATGGACATGGTAGATTAATCCTATGCCTGTGTCTCTGCTATTATTCTATTTAAGACCATCAATCCAGAGCCACGTGTCACTGCCACTACGCTAGATCTCTCTGTCAGGGCTCAGATCAGGGAATGGTACAGGAATGACATTTGTTGCTCTGGTGAAGGCATTTTCCCTTCCCATAGATGGGGGAAGTGCATCACACCATCCTGCTGGACCTCTCTGCAGTGTTTGATGCCACTGATCGCCAAGTACTCCTCTCCCACTTCCAAGGAGCGGCAGCAGTGAATGGACGTGCCCTGAAATGGCTCAGGTCCTTCCTCTGAGATCCAACCCAGTGAGTCATCATGAGCAATTGTCCCTCCGCTTCCAAAGCCTTTACCATGGAGTCCTACAAGGCTCAGTCCTCTCCAGTCCTACATGCAGCCTTTGGACAGCTGCTGAGATAAGGTGGGCCGAAGTGCCAGCAGGATGCAGACAATACCAGCTCGCATGCTCTCTCTCTCTCTCTCTCTCTCACCTTTCTATCAAACGCAAGCAGCACCATCTCCCAGCTCTCTCTCGCTTCCTGAAACCAACAGCTGGATGAAGCTGGCTAAAGCTGAGCCCAAGCAAAACTGCGGTGATGCTGGTAAGAGGGGAATGCTTCAGTGAACTTGCCTCCTGTGTCACATCACCCACTATCAAGAGCATCAGCTTTCAGATGAAGTCAGCCTTGTGGTGTGTTGAGTGTCCAGTAGTAGCAATGACTCCAAAACAGCCATAGTGGCGAAAGATGCTCACTTTTATCAGTGAGTGGCCAGAAGATGCAGACCTGGCCATAGTGAGTCATGCATTCTTGATCTTCAGGTATATCTAGGAATAAAGCCATGCATTCTGAGAAGGCTCAATTGGCAAAACAGAGCAGCCAGTCTGTGTGGCAACACAGGTTATGTGAACACATCTGTTCAATGCTCTGCTCTCTTCTCTTGCTGTTTTTTATGTACAATGTCAATATAAGGTCCTGTGTCCTGATATTCCACTCAGTCTGTGAAATTGGCCTTAGAGCAGATCTCTCAAGCAGCTATCTGCAACCATAAACTCCCATTACACTGGATCAATGTAACTGTCAGCCAACAGGTGGAGACTCATGAGTCCAGAAGTCAGAACTTTCATAGGAGCAGACTGTGGAACTCATCTCTGCAGGAAGTAAGTGACCATGGACCTAACCTCTTTAGCGCTAAATGGAAAACTCCTTTATTTGACCTAAGTCTCCCTCTGTTTTTTCCTCACACAAAACATGCTAATACAAAAAGGGGAGTCTAGTTTGATTTGAGGACCTGGGTCTCAGTCCAAGGTATTTAGGTGCCTAACTCCTGTTTAAGTTAATGGGAGTTAGGTGCCTAAATCTGGGCCTGAGTCACTGGAGGTAGTATCAGATGTAGGATTGAGTTTTGGCCTGAAGTGGAGGCATCTACTTTGGTTGGTGTTTGGGATTAGGATTAGACCAAGTCTGGGTTTGTGACAAATTGAGGATAAGAGAGTGCTGTGGAGCTCTGTTTGGAGATCACGTCTGAGCAGATGATAGACTTGAGCTCAGGTTTGCATTTGGTTTGGGATCGTAGATCTAAATGAAGTCTATTAGAAATGGTTCACAGCTGGTGTGAGTATCCCAGTGGGAGATGTGCAGCCATGGAGGAAAGTGCTATGTTAAGGTAGCTTCCCCAAGCCCATCTGGGAGTAGGCACAGCAGCCTTCTGGATCACTATGCGATGCTGTTACTCCTCAGTCAAGGGAGGCAATCTGTGTGCAGTGCCTCCAGCCTCAGGCCTTCACACGCATGAATTATCTGGGGTTTTTGTTTGTTTTTAATATTTCCTTCTGGAGTGATAAAGAGTTTCTGGCCTCGGTCTTTCTGCCCTTGTTTTTAATCAGTGCTCATTTACCTTTGGCATCCTTCAGAGGAACAGAATGGTATATCTTTCAGTTGCCATGGAAACAGAGAGACTAAATGCATATTACCATAGCAACCTGCCATGATCTTCAGCTTTATCTGTGGGTCTCATTTCCTGAACCTGGGGGTGGGGTGCTGATATTGATCTTCCACTGTTTTAAAAAATGAATCCTCCTCTGCTACCCGTGTTGGTTCAGTGCTTGAGAAGTGCAGTCGACAAGAGACCTGTGACTGCTGCTGCCACCACCCCTTTGGCCAGACTTGCAACCACAGGATCGTCTCCAACTCCTTTCTCCTCCTTCTCCCCACTTCTAAAAATACAGACGTTCAGAATGAGCTGATGTTGGCATTGACACTTTCCAAACTTCTCCTCTCCACCACCTCAAGCCACTCCCCCAGGTCAGTAAATTCAGGCTCTTTTGGACCATGGGCAGAGGTCAGAGACAGAAGAGTAAATTTCAGAGTCTATGGCACTCCCTGAGAATCCATTCCCTCTGGTTGAACGAAGATGGGACTGTACACTTGGGCATCCCAATTAACCTCAACAGCCAGGTACAACATTATGAGAGAGGCAGGCCTCTAAGGTCAATGGAGTTCATACCCTTTGAAGCTGTGTAGGTCCAAAACCATGCTTTGAACTACGCACAGAAATTAATAGGAAGCCAGTGCTGATCACAGAGAACAGGTGTGTAACGTGCTTTCTGTGGAAGAGAAGTTCCTACCTCCTAACCATGACTCAATTGTGAGGGGAGGGGAGCAGGGGGCAGGATGCATTCTTAGCCGCTGCTAATGTGTCTGCCTTCAGCAGCAGCCCAAGTTCCAAAAAACTTTCCAGTTTATGAACCTGAGTAACAAAAAGCCCAAGGAAGCTGCTCTACCCTTAGACTCCCTCCTGTTGTTCCCTTAGTGTATGCATATTGTTGCTCTTATCTAGCTTGAGCTTCAGCCAATTCCTTCTCATCCAAAGCCTGATCTTGGTTATTCAGGGATAAATCCTATGTCTTGCGCTGTCCTAGTCTGATGCAATAAAGAGACAGAGCTGAGAGTCACTCCTCTCCCCTCATGGTCTTGCACACATATTGAACAGCAGGGTGACAACAGAACTGTTGTACCGCACAGTTACCCCGTTATCTTCTGGGTCCTGTCAGAGAGAAGAGGACGAAACTAAAATGCAGCTCTCTGTCCTTAGCAGGGTCTGCATAGATGCCAGTGACACTTCTAGGACAATGGTTTCAAAATCAGTGTGGACATGTTACCAGGAAGAGTACACATACCATCAAGTCCAGTGCACTTTTGAGCTAACTTTGCAGTAGAATAAAAATTGCTGCCCATCCAGGCTCCCAGATGTACTGCAATGAGACTTGGCAAGTCTTCAAGTTTCAGTAGGGTAACCGTCTAATTGGGGTGTAGGTGCACAGTGGCTGAGGTGGATTGTGCTCTGTTGCTGCGTGTGGTGGGTTACATTCACCTCTGTGAGTGCCCCTGGTGTCTGGGTGTGGTGCTGCTGCTCTCTTCTGTGCCCAGCACCCTCTGCAGGTCTTTTGTGGCTCAGGCCTCCAGGTGGGTATCACAGTCCAAACCCCTTCTATTTTGACTTTGTTGTACCCTGCAAGAAGTTTCTTGCCCTTCAGGACCAAGTGTAAATCAAATGGTTCATTACCCTTCTGGGGCTTAAATCCCTCTCCAGAATTAAATTTGCAGGGTTCCTCCTGAACTTCTGTCACCTGTTGTGGCCAGCAATCCGTGCTGGCCCAACCAGGTTCCTTTGGCTGTGGGCTAGGGAGCATCCTGCTTCACTCCACAGGCTCCAGCCAGGAATTCTCTTGCCAAGAGCTAGCAGCTAGCAGCTCCCTTTTTCAGCCTCTTAAGTCTTGATTGGCTTTTGCTGATTCCCAGCCCTTCTAGGTGCTGGAGGACCAGATCTCAGTGGTTCCCAAAATCGCTCCTTCCTGGATGTTTCTCTAGGCAAGCCTGCAGGGGTAATACTCACTGCTCTTTTCCTCTTGGAGAATTGTTTCCTGAGGCAGGGTGCAGCAGAGCAATGGGGCCTCCAGCAAGGGGCCACAAAGGCCTGGTACACCCTGTAAGATTCTTAGAAAGGTCTTTGCTACACATCTGGGGAAAGATTGTGCACAGCCTTATGTGGGTGAGAAGGTGGTGTGAGGAGCCTCCTCCTCTTTGACTCTGAGGTCAGACACACTGACTATCCTCACTATCTTGTCTAGATAAGGTGTGTTTGTCGGGGGCTGGTTTGGCTACTGCTGCAGGCTGGAGCGGACTTGAGGACTGTCCTGATTTGTACTCTGCGGTAGCCTTTTAGACCATTGCAGGGGAGCAGAATTGTTGGGGCACAGGACAACCCTGGAAACTACCCGCATGCCCCCACTGTTCTCCTGTTCTGTCCAGAGCAGTTCTTGCACCAGGGCCAGGGCCGGCTCTAGGATTTTTGCCGCCCCAAGCAAAAACAATTTTGGCCGCTCCCCCCACCCCCATTTTTTTCTTACCTCACCCCCGGCCCTGCCTCAACTCCGCCCCTTCCCCAAATCCCCAGCCCTGCCTCCTCCCCCCAGGCTCTTAAGCCTAGGAGGGAGAGGGAGAAGCAGCGCGTGCGCCGTGGCCACTCAGGGTTTCCCCCTCCCTCCCAGGCTCTCAAACCCGGGAGGGAGGGGGAGATCCCGAGCGGCCGTGGCGCGCGAATCAGCTGTTTTGCGGGCCGCAGCCGCTCGGGATCTCCCCCTCCCTCCCGGGTTTGAGAGCCTGGGAGGGAGGGCAAGCAGCGGAGGTGAGTTAGGGCGGCCAGGGCACATTTTTAGGGGCGGCATAGCCCATGCCAGAATGCCGCCCCTAAAAGTGTGCTGCCCCAAGCACCAGCTTGTTTTGCTGGTGCCTAGAGCCGGCCCTGACCAGGGCCCCTGTGTGCGTGGGTTATATAGCTAGCTCCTGTAGAGGGCTTCTTAGGTCGGGGCCTTTGAGCCAGTGCAGGGGTGAATTGCCCTTACTGCCTTCCAGTGCTGTAGCTGGGGGTGTGTGGCTCTGCTCTTCTTGCTCTTTTAAGACTTCTTGTATACTTCCCTCCCTCCTGATATGCACACACACTTGCTGAAAATGCCAAACCTGCAGATTAATGTTCAGTGTAGAAAGTTCCCATTGAAAAGTGAGGAAGAGATAATAGTATTTGGAAAAGAAAATTCTGTAGCTGTCTGGTGACAAACGGAGAAATAACAAGGAGACATTGTTAGTAGGGCTGTCAAGCAATTAAAAAAAGTGATCATCACATACCATTTATTTAAATATTTTTGGATGTTTTCTACATTTTCAAATATATTGATTTCAATTACAACACAGAATATGAAGTGTACAATGCTCACTTTATTTATTTTTTTATTGCAAATATTTGCACTGTAAAAAGCAAAAGAAATTGTATTTTTCAATTCACCTAATAAGAGTACTGTAGTCCAATCTCTTTACCATGAAAGTTGAACTTACAAATGTAGAATTATGTGCAATAAAAACTGCACTCAAAAACAAAACAATGTAAAACTTGATAGTCTACAAGTCCACTCAGTCCTACTTCTTGTTCAGCCAATTGCTCAGACAAACAAGTTTGTTTACATTTCCAGAAGATAATGCTGCCCGCTTCTTGTTTAAAACGTCACCTGAAAGTGAGAACAGGCGTTTGCATGACATTGTTGTAGCTGGCGTCATAAGATATTTACATGCCAGATGCGCTAAAGATTCAAATGCCTCTTTATGCTTCGGCCATTGTTCCAGAGGATGTGTGTCCATGCTGAATGACGGGTTCTGCTCGATAACGATCCAAAGCAGTGCGGACCAACGCATGTTCATTTTCATCATCATGAGTCAGATGCCACCAGCAGAAGGTTGATTTTTTTTTTTTTTTTTCTTTTTTGGTGATTTGGATTCTGTAGTTTCCACATCAGTGTGTTGCTCTTTTTAGACTTCTGAAAGCGTGCTCCACATCTTATCCCTCTCAGATTTTGGAAGGCATTTCAGATTCTTAAATCTTGGGTCCAGTGCTGTAGCTATCTTTAGAAATTTCACATTGGTATCTTCTTTGCATTTTGACAAATTTGCAGAAAATGTTCTTAAAACGAACAACATGCCGGGTCATCATCCGAGACTTCTATAACATGAAATATATGGCAGAATGTGGGTAAAACAGAGCAGGAGACCTACAATTCTCCCCCAAGGAGTTCATTCACAAATTTAATTAACACATTATTTTTTTTAACAAGTGTCATCAGCATGGAAGCATGTCCTCTGGAACGATGGCTACAGCATGAAGAGGCATATTAATCTTTAGCGCATCTGGCATGTAAATATCTTATGATGCCTAATACAACAATGCCATGCAAAAACGCCTGTTCTCACTTTCAGATGACATTGTAAACAAGAAGCAGGCAGCATTACATTTCCAGAAGAGAAACAAACTTGTTTGTCTGAGCGATTGGCTGAACAAGAAGTAGACTGAGTGGACTTGTAGACTATAAAGTTTTACATTGTTTTGTTTTTGAGTGATGTTATGTAACCAAAAAAATGACATTTGTAAGTCGCACTTTCATGATAGAGGTTGCACTATAGTACTTGTATGAGGTGAATTGAAAAATACTATTTCTTTTGTTTACAAATATTTGCACTATAAAAATGATTATAAAAAATAATACAAAGTGAGCACTGTACACTTTGTGTTCTGTGTTGTAATTGAAATTGATTATAGTTGAAAATGTAGAAAAACATCAAAAATATTTAATTAATTTCAATTGGTATTCTGTTGTTTAACAGTGCAATTAATCGCGATTCATTTTTTAAATCACAATTATTTTTTTGAGTTAATCGTGTGAGTTAACTGTGATTAATGAATAGCCTTAATTATTAGTAGAACTTTTATCTGCTTGCACCTGTGAGAACATGGTAGGGAGACAGGAAGCAATGGGGCCACATAGCAGATCCCTCTGCCTGTTAACGAAACTCTGCCTCCACTGCCATTGTCCTGTATTCCCAGATAACAGGCAGAGGCCAGAAATAGGACTGATACCGTGAAAGAAGTTTCTTAATCCTCTCCAAATTGAGCAGAAACGTATCAGTGAAAAGCCAATTCTCAGGGCAGAGAAGAATTACATGAGAGAAAATTGGATCTACAAATCGAAGGGAGCTCCTCCATTGCTGGGAAATGAAGAGAAATAAGGGCTGGATAGGAGAAGAAAAGTGACTGGTTCCAGAGAACCATGTTGGTTTGAAAGGAGACCTGGCTGGCCTCTGATGACTTACAATGAGAATGTAGGAGCTGCAGAGTCAGAAGACCCAAAGTGACTAAGATATGGTATAAACCAGTCAGATGGATGCTTCCCAGGGCACTGGGGGAACTTAGGGAACATGGAATGGTCTAGAGCAGCATTTCGCAAATTGGGGTCTGCGGACCCCTGCGGGTCCACGAGGGTACTCCAGGGGTCCATCGGCCCCACTAATCAACTCCTCCCTGTCCCTGCCAGTGCCTCCTGCACGCCAGGGAACAGCTTTTCAGCAGCGTGCAGGAGGAGCTGGGAGGGAGGGACAGTGGGTGAGAGAGGTGGGGCAGGGGTGGAGTGGGGGCAGGGCTTGGGGTCTGCGAAAAAAATTAAATCAAAATGGGGGTCCTCCGGTTGCTAAAGTTTGAGAACCGCTGGTCTAGAGAGGTTCTACTGAAGGAAAAAGAGACGGTCTGAACTTCAGTAAGTGTTCAGTGCGTGGATTACCAGTCAGGGATATAAACCCCCAAAAGCAAGAAAATCCCAGAGGTGTAAGGGACAGAGGATCTAAGAGGGAGTGTGCTGAGCCCCTCCTACCCTGCAGCCTCACTCTTCATAGTAGTTAGAGACAGTAATGCATGGACAGATACAAATGTTGTTAAGCATCTCTGTCTGTAACCTCAGGTACCCTGGAGATGAATGGTATAAATGCCTAGATAGATGTGACACCTGGAATAAGCAGGAATCCTTACGAGGAAAGACTAGATTCAATAAAGACAAGCCAAGTGATTCACTTAAGAAGAAATAATCAAATAGAAGATAGTGGCTGGGCAACTAGACCCCAGAGGAGACTCAAGGTGAGAGAATGGAGGGTAAATCGAATGAGCCAACATTACAATGCTGTCACAAATGCCATATTGAGATCTAGTAATAGGAACGTCAGCTAGGAAACACGTGAGGTAAGCAGCTTGCTTTTCTTTGTCTTGGATGCGGATGGTCTGCAGGGATGAGCGCCTAGTTTACAGAAAAACAAAGGGGGAAGTTCAGAGGAGAGCAAAATGTCTGGAAAATAACCTTCCTTCTTAGGGTTTAGAGGTAGGCCTGCGGAGCTGGAGGAAAGAGTGAGGAGAGAAAGGGCAGCAGCTCTAGAAAGAAAGATTACCAGGATGACAGGGGTCAATCTATACTATTACTTGTATAGCAGCATAAGTGGACATGGCAGTTTCCAGAACATGTAAAAAGACCAGCAGCCTGTTTGGAGCCTACAATACTCAGGAGCTCAGGTCTGGTGTGAGGAGAGGCCACTTTTACAGTACACAGGGCATGGTAGTATAGCCCGGGGAAGGATTAACTTTCCTTGATTGCTTTAACATGACACTGATCTCCTTCCACAAGGAGAATAACATGATTGAACTGTCTCAGTTCAGCTGCAGTTGTGAGACATGCTGGTGGGAGGTCTAGGGCACCTGACACAACTTGTAGCATCACCAGGACCTGATTGAGACCTGACTCTTGGTGGGATGCAAGGCATATTAGACTCATGCTAGTGGGAATGATCTATACGGAACATGACAATTTTCTAGTGCAGACCAGGCCAGTGAGAAGTCAATCTGGGGAGACTCGAAGAAGGAGAAGGGAGCATGCTGGGCTCCTGGGAATGGGAGACTATTCCAAGTAGAAAGGGCTGGCGGGAAGGAAGGTGTGAATTATTCTGACTAATGGCCGCTGAGAAAATAAGATGAGAGTATAACAGCAGCAGGGAGTAGGCTTGTTAAATGGGAGGAAATCTCCCAGTGGGACATTCTGCCAAGGGGGACCTGCATGGTAAGACTAGGTACATTGAAGTACATCCTGCCTTGGTGCAGGGCAAGGACTAGCCACCCTAATAGAGCACCTGACCCAATGCACAGGACACAAGGCTATATTAAATATCATACCACGCTAACAGTCCCTTCCCTCCCTGAGCAATCTGCAGGGCTCCTTGGGCAGAGAGGTGAAGGCTGAAGTGAGATGATCCCCAGGCCTGGTGGATTTTCCCTGAGTTCCTTGGAGCTTGCACTCTTCTGCCCCTCCTTTTTCAGATGCATTTGATTAATGCATATACATTCCTGTTTCCCACATGAATGGGTTTCAGAGTGTGTCAGCTGTGTGAGGAAAAATTGATAGAGCAGGCTGCAAAGCAGCTGGAATCTCTCCTAGCAGAGCTGGAGTTGTTAATTATAGGAGACTAGGTAAATCGTGGTTGAGCCATCAGCCCAAGAGGTGCTTTCGAACCCTTTCCCCATTCTCATTCTTTTCTGTTCAGGTTCTAATATTTGTGGCCGTCACCATGGTATGATCCTAAGAGTCAAAAGTACATCTGCCTTACATACATGCACGCACACATGCATCACACGTGTTTAAACCTCTCCTCCTTACCCCACCCCTCTCGGCCAGTAAATTGTGCCCTTTCTGGCTCCTTCCTGCTTTCTCCCCCAAGCTGGACTAACCTGGGCCAGGCTTCTCTTCTAGCAAAGGCCAGACGCAGTGCTTGTGCCCATCCATCTCTGCCTCTGACGGCGCAGACAGAGCGGCGGTTCAGCACTCTTGCCTCAGCCATTGCAATCCTAGTGTTTCAGTTTGTATCTGAGCTAGCAATGATTGAGCACATTTTTTTTTCTCTTTCCTCTCCGGGATCAAATCTTAGCAGGACTTATCAGCTGTTTCTGCATTGCTCAGAGAGCCTGTTTTCCTGTCCATTTCTTAATAGAGTGATCTCCGAGCCAGGGTTCAGTCCCAAGCGATTCAACACCAGTTCTCAGGGTAGGGATAACATTCCCAGAGTGTCTTCTCTTCTCTGCATGGATCTATCCCAAGTGAAAAGGGGACTAAAAGAGTAGAGGAATTTGTTTACTCATTAGTTCATCCCCATCCTACTTCTCAGCCTGGGACTCACAAGACCTGGGTTCGCTTCCCTGCTCTGCCACAGACTTCCTGTGTTATATTGGGCAAGTCACTTAGTCTTTCCAGGCCTGTGATCCCCACCTGTAAAATAAACTGAGATAATAGTGTTTCCCCACCTCACAGGGGTGCTGTGAGGAAAAATACATTAAAGATTGTGAGGTGCTCAGACACTACGGTGATGGGGACCACATAAGTTCCTAAGATAGAGCTGGTATTTGGCATCTCTAGGATTTGTTGCCTTTGCTATTGAAAGGTTGATACATTCTCTCCAGGCTTCTTGGAGTTGCAGGGAGGAGCGTGTGCAGAAGGAAGGTCTGTGCTATCATCACTAACTGGCTTCAGTGCCTGGAATGGAGGAGGCCCCTGCCTTCTGCCAAGGCTCCTCAGGGACTTGGCAGCCAGAGACAGAGAGAGGGCACCAGGTCTCCAATTAAGGGAGAGTCCTTTGATTTCCACTGCTGTTACAGGGAGAGGCAGACTCAGGGACTGAGGAGAACCCCTCACCCATGTTTGGGACCAGCTTTAAAGCTACTAGACACAAAATCTGCAGGAGCCTTTGATAATTCTGAGACAAGAAAGTGACATAGAAAAGCCTTTGAGCTGCTGGCTCCGAGATGCTTGCACAAGAGAAACTGATGCACATCACAAAGTGGGGAAAGAGATGGCGGATCTAAAATCTGGCAGCAGGCAATTCTCTGAAGGGGCTTGGCTCACAGGAAGAGGAAGCACTTTTGCTTCCCAAAGTCCCTGTCACAGGCAACTTAGACAGGAGGAAAAGGACCTGGGACACTTCTAGCCAGTAATTGGTACCAAGCTCTCAGCCTGCGAGCATTCACCCCCAGTGCCTCAAACTCTGCTCAGGATAGGGCAGGTAGAGACAGACAAATTACATCTTCCTTATTTCTGGTTCACCACATGGAATTTGCCAGAAGACTCCAGTTCTACTACTCTGCCTTCTCCACCTGTGGGACGTGCTCCTGCTGCACATGCCTACCAGGTATGCTAACTACACTGTATGCACAATTGTCATAAATAGCCCCTGATGGAGGCTAGAATGTGAGTGCAGAAAAAGCCCACCTCTTACCCTGGGATGAAAAACTAAGGAGAAATGACCATGAGTATCATCAACAGAACCCTGGGCACTGGAGGAGAGAGAATGAGAAATTGAAAGGTCTTTGCTCAGGGTGCTTACATCCTGAATACCATCCCCTGACCTCCTGATACCATTGGAGGATGGAAAGCATCACCAATACGATTCCTAACTTCTGTAGGGAATGCTTTGATCATCAAAAAGGAGAAAAGCTTGCCTCAGTGCTATATGGGAGGGCTCCCGTGGCACAGGTGAGCATGCACTGGTGTGGTGTGAACAATGTCCGCAGCACACTGTGAGTGGTACCCACAGTGGTTTGGCACAGGGAAGTGTGTCTGGCTGTGAGCAGTACGCAGAGTGGCTCTGTGGCGCAGGGCAGAGTGACTGGCTGGGAGCGGTACCCAGGTGGCTCTGGCACAGTGTGTGTGTCTGGCTGTGAGCAGTGTCCAGATGGCTCTGTGGCCCAGGGCAGCATGGCTGGCTGGCTGTGAGCGGTATCCAGAGTGGCTCTGGCACAGGGGAGTGTGGCTGGCTGGTTGTGAGCGGTGCCCAGAGTGGCTCTGTGGCCCAGGGCAGTGTGGCTGGCTGGAAGCAGTACCCAGGTGGCAATCTGGTTGCGCCCAGTGTCTTGGTTGATTTCAAAATTTGTCCCTTGAAAAATATGCCAATTTTAGGTGAAGAGATGATATACCTGAGCTTCGAGGGGGTGTGTATCAGAAAGGTTGGGAAGGCCAGGGAGTAGCTTGTCTTTTCAGCACACCCTAGCGGCTCCCTCAGTTAGAATGGGACAACGATGCAAACGGTTTGCAGAGAGGCTTTTATTTTACTGTGTCTTTAAAAGGCCCTGGCCAGTAGAACTCCCCTAAACCCATCAGAGCATTAGGAGGTTCAAAGTCCCACTTTGCTGAGACCACAGGAGACTTAGACCCTCCCCCACACAAGAAAAACACTTACTGGGTTACACACCAACCCCCACTCTCCAGCTCAGTCCCTGCCTCCTCGTTGGAAAATCCAAGTCTTGGGATGATAGGCAGTGCCCAGCTGGGCAGGACCTTGCACTGGTACTGGTGGCTTCTGGATTAGTTGGGCCCAAACAAGTCTTTGGCATCTCTGACTCCACATTTCCTCCAGGTTTCCCTGGCAAGGAGTTGGCTGCCTGTTGATCCTGTCCAGTAGCTGTCAGGGCTGTTTAAAGCTTCACAAGAGACACTTGGCATTTCAGCTAATAAGGGGCAAGATGAGGATAAATCACTTAATGCCTGGAGTGCAGCTGTCCCCAGGGAGCCAATCGCAGGCACAGGAACACTCACTCCCCAGCCTCATGAAGAGGTGAGCTCTTCACAGCGCCTCCACTTCAGTCTGCACATGCATCCGGCAGGAGGGACTTGCTAATAGGAAGCCTGGCCTCTTGAGTGCCCACTCCCCCCTCGTGTCAGCTGGGTTCCCTCATCAGAGAGGTGAATTAGTAAGTCCTGACTGCTGGAGCCAACTGTGTGCAGGGAACCCCCTCCCCACAGCACCACGCTGGGTAAACATCTCTCCTGTTCCCAACCAAAGGGGAGCAGGTGCGCTTCACCCCACACTGAAAAGGCAGCCAAGGTGCCTGAACAATTCAGGGGATGGAATAGGGCAGCAGAGCTAGAGGATGTTGAAACCGGCCAATCTCCTCTTCCCCCCTCAAAGGCTAAAGTACCAGTGACCTTTCTTCAGCCAGGTGGTAGTGTAGAAGGGGGAGCCCTTTGCTCTCAGACAAGCAGAGGCAGCAGCATAGGGCCTCTTTCTCCCTCTGAGGAGTGGCATCTTCCCCTTGATAATAGCAGGGGCCACCTCTCTCCATCCAAAGAGGCAGGGGTGCTAGCTGGGGGCCTACCAGGTCTCAGCAGCCGCCAGAGTGCATCTGCTTGGGTGGGCGTGGGCCAAGCTTGGTTATTTTCTTCACAACCACAAAGGCTACTAGAAACTTCCTTTTTTGAATGAAAGCTGAAAGCCTGACATTGTCACGTGATTCCAGGAGCTGGGAGTCTGTGCCTTCATCCATCCCTGCCTTCAGCTGAGGCAGGCTGTGGTTGGCTCTCTACACAGCCTGTCAACACCACCACTCCTTCAGCTTGCCAGAGGGGGCGCACCAGAGAACAATGCGGTGCATTTCCCTCTCGCAGGGAGGGAGAGGGTGTGTTACAGAGAGGTCCAGGGCTGAGTGTGCTGACTGCAGGCTTTCCAGGCAGTGAGGGAAGAATAGTCCCAATTTTAAATTCTGCTCCCCATCCCTTAGTTGGGGTCCTGCCTCTTCTCTTCCCCTACTGCATCCCCTGTCCCCTTCTGGTGATTCTGGGGAGGTAGATTGCAGAAGAGGGATGGCCGGGACCTGACCTTTCTGTTTCAGGAGAATATCACAACAAACAGTGGGTTTCCAGAAGGAGCCTACTATAGTGCTGAATAGTGTGAGGAGTGTAGCTTCCCCAATACAGAAAGGGTCAGTCTCCAAAGTAGACATTTGTTGGTACCACCGACCAGTGAAAGGAGGAACTGAAAGGAGTATCTGGTTTGCGCAGACAGCAGCTGCTGCAGGATTGCTATTTCTAATGAAAATGTCTGTCTACAGATTTCAGTGTCTCACCGGGTGACCTCAGAGCCCTTCCACAGCCCCAGAATCAGGCTGGTTTGCGCTGTTCCCCCCTTACCAAAGATGACTGGCTTTTAGTTCCATATTGGCTCTGGCTTGTAGTTCCATATTGGCTCAGGCTTGTGTGTGCCTCAAGGGGAACGTTTATCTCCCAGCATCTGCGCGAGAGGTGATTGAACACTAGGCTTTGCATCCAAGCAGGGAGGCACTACCAGTCCCTGCAGCCCTCTCTGCTTCTCTAACCTTTGTGAGATGTAAGCGCAAGGAAGAGCAAAGAACAGCAAATCTGGGGGATTTTGCTGGGCAGGCCCACTGCAGCCCCTCCGACCTGCTTCTGTCACACTCCTCAGACACACAGAGGCAGCTCCCTTCGGAGACTTTGGCAGTGATTATAGGGATTGAGTCTCAGCAGGGACCGGCAGAGGAGGAAGAAAATGTTCTTTGCCTTAATCCCTGCCTCTATCCTGTCTGCGTTGCCCTGAGAAGCTGTTGTTTAACCAAAGTCAAACAATGTAAATGGCTCAGCCCTAGGTGCTTACATTGGGGCTGCTCAGATCTTTTCAGCTCATCTCTGCTTTCTGCTTCTTTGGGCTGCTAGTCACTATGGGGCCACACTCGCCAACAGAACCCAAAAAGAGCCAGCTGGGGACTGGCTTCTCCCTTCCCCATGTTCGGGGATGTTCCTCTCCCCATGAGGGGGAGGAAAAAGGCGTTGGGGAGAGTGTTTGTATTGAAAACTGTGTTAAAATGACTAGCTAGCACTTGAAATGTAGGAGGTTTCCTGGTCCTGCTTGCAGACTAAGGGGCTCTGCAGGGAAATGTGCAATCTGAACTGGGTCCTGTGGAGTGAGTCTGCAGAAAGCCAGCTTAGAGTAAGGTGGAGTGGGTGGTGCTGCTTGTTTTTTTTTTAGGAGCAGCCTGCTTTGTCTCTCTCTGTTTTGGAGTTCTTGCATGTTATTGTTCTGAAGTCTAAGATATAAGGTAGTGTTACCTTGCAAACTTCCAGCAAGAGTATTTTTTGGCTTTATCTACTCTGTCTGTATGCTGTGAACACATCAGAGAGATCTGGGGATTTCCTCCCCAGAAAAAGCTTTAGGAAGACCTGCCAGTTGGTGCATTTCAAATGCAAAGTAATTTGCTCCCCAAAAGGATCTAGTATATGGCAGCAATAAAATAATCCCAGCAGAGAGGGGGTGAGCCTTTGGGGGTATATCTACACTGCAATTAAATACCCGCAGCTGGCCCATGTCAGCTGACTCAGGCTCGAGTGGCTCACAGTGTGGGACTATTTAACTGCAGCGTAGCTGTTTGGGCTCACTCTGGAGCCTGGGCTCTGGGACTCCATGAGTGGGAAGGGCCCCAAAGCCCAGTCTGAACATCTACACTGCAATTAAACAGCCCCATAGCTTGAGCCTTGTGAGCCCAAGTCAGCTGACAAGGGCCAGTTGCGAGTGTTAATTGCAGTGTAGCCATTCCCTGAGAAGCAGGAAGATGCCACCCTGCTTTCACCTTTTTTTAACTGCTGCCAGTGAAAAGGCCTCAAAGATGCTTTATGGCCAAGTTAGTGTCCACAGACAAAGGGAAAATGGAATCAATAAAACAGAAAGGTCCAAGTTGGAGTGAAATGTCTCCGCCTCCAGCCTGTTGCCAGAAAATCTTGAACCTCCACTTCAGAGGGCAGCCTGGGATGAGCTGGGATCAATTCCAATCTGCTTCAGACTTCAGCCAGACCACCTTGGACTCTGATCTTGTCAGGTCTCATCAGATAAACTGGTTTGGATGGAAGGAGCCCCCAGTTTGCTGCAGGAAGTGCTATTGGTGAGTCAGTAGGTGATGCTCTTCCCTTTGGGTCAATATTAAATCCATACCACAGTGTGGTACGATGGGGCACTGGTCTGCTGGATGTGAAGAAAACTGAGGCCCTGACCATGAAAGTTCTCACGGTCCTTTGTGCAAAGCAGGGGTTGGATTGAACATTCCCTTTAATGTGTGCAGCCATGTCGGTCCCAGTGTATTAGAGACAAGATGGGTGAGGTAGTATCTTTTGTTGGACCAATGTCTGTTTGGTGAGAGAGGGGAAAATGGAATCAATAAAACAGAAAGGTCCAAGTTCTCTCTCACCAACAGAGGCTGGTCCAATAAACGATATTACGTCACCCACCATTCCCTTTAATGGCAGATGAAGTGCGCAGAAACAGAGACAGTGAGATTTTAGGCACATTCTGCCTCTATGAGTGAGTGATTTCCTGACAGGAGAGAAATGAGTGGGCACAGGATACTGTATCCTAGTCTAATGTATTGACAAGTGCATATACTCTTTGGTGGGGCAATTAGATGGTAAGAGGAAATTGCAGTTTGTAACTGATGTACCATAGCCCCTTTCAGAACTGCAACAAACACCCCTGGATTCCAGTTCCAGCCACCCTATTGCTCTATCTGTAGCTTCTCCACAGTCATAGCATCTGCTTCCTGCTATGTGTCTGTCTCAACTCCCCCATGTCCAAACGCATTAAAACCCTTTGTTAAAGGCACATGCCTGGTCTCAAGTCACTATGCCCAGCTGCATATCAGTCAGTGTCACCCAGCCAAGTCAGTGCAAGCCTGTCTGGGCGTGTTGGCTTGACAAAAGAGACATTTGCACCTTGTACCTTTTGAGACGAGGTTTGGTAGACACTATATTAGATGGTAGCCATTGTGTCATTACCACTAGGCCATTAAGACAGCCTGTTAGTGCACTGGGGAGGCCTGCAATGACACGGTGGGTGAGGTAATATATTTTATAAAGGGGGAGGTTCTCCTCGCTGATCTGTTTCAATGAAATCATTATATTCATATCTTCACCACTTTTATTCCCTGCAGTTTAGTAGAGGGGAGGAGAAAGCGGGCAGGGGAATTGTCCGGACAACATATCTGAAGTGGCAAGAGTTAAAAAGCACCCAGGAGAGGTGAATCCAGCTGTCTGTAAAGCCCTCGAGGTGCCTATCCCCTACTGATTTCAGTAGGAGTTACATACCTAAATACCTTTGAGGATCTGGACCTATGGTCTTGTCTGCACTGGGAGAATTTACCCAATGTTTAAGCTGGTTCTAACACCCATTCAGGTGAGGCAGGGTTAGCACCAGTGGAAGCTGCCGTGAGACAAGACTGCTGCAGCTGGAAGTTATCTTCAGCTCTCACGTGCTGAAAGGCTTTTTTAGGTCAGAGGGAAGAACCATCATGTATGTGCCCATGGAGAAGAGGTGCATGGCAGGGTGCTGGTTTACAAAGACTTAACGTTCTGCATCCTCTGCAGGTGAAGGGGGCTGAGCTAATCCAGCAGGGCTAAGGGTCAGTCAGTGCTTAGAGTCAAACTCTATAACGATAGCTCTGTGGGCACTTCTAGAGCTGGAGTCCCTAACAAGACAAGGTATTGTGCCTAGGCCTCTTCCTTTTCTGTGGGCTCTAAACCTTTAGGAGAAAACATGCTGGGGAGCTGGACTTGCAATGGGCTGCGTCAGCAGCTTCAAGGGACTCCAAGCTTGGAAGAGAGCAAAGTAAGAAGGACTAGGTAGAGGGGATGGGGCAAAAGGTGCTTTACAGTTTGACTAAACAGCCCTTCCCGCAACTGAGCTGTGTGAAGTTCTGGGCGTTCCAACCACCCAACTTGAGAGGTGAACAGACAGGAGCAGTGCCGGGAGTGCCGCCTGCTCGTCTCCTAGCACTGGCAGCTGTAAAGGCTTTCAGAAGAAATGATGTTTGTTCTGACATTTAGAATAGATTAAAAATCAGTACAGGCTTTTCTGGGACATTTCAGAAGGTGAAGCTATTGATTTAAAAACTCAGCATCAGTTTTGTGAGGCAAACTCTCCTCAGTTTCTTCCCATGAACACTAGCTCCAAACATCTCCTTGCCTGGCAGGAAGATGTTAATCTCTGCGTTGTTCTGTGTCCAGGGTTCAGCAGCCCTAGAAGTGAAGCTGTGGACTGGTGACAAAACACTGTGGCTGGGAGGTGTGAGGTGAGTGCTTAACAGCTGCTTCCAAAACTTTCTAATAGGTGAATAAGAACAACTTATTCCAGGTGCATTTCTCAACGTGCTGGTGGCAGGAAGCAGCATCCGCAGCCCCCACCACTCAGGAAGCCAAGACTCATAACTCAATAAAAAAATACATGTGGTGTTCTCATCATTTACCTTCAGATGTGAATCCTCTCAAAGCTACCACCCTCACCTTTCACAGCTGTCCTGTGGCTTGCCTTTTTGGTGATGCCAAACTCCAACCCCTGTGGAACATCGGAATCCCTGTGATGAGGGCCATAGATGTAACTACCATTCCACTGAGGCACCAACTGCTGATGATAATTAACTATAATAATTTCTGGTCCTGGTCTCAGTCCCACGGGGGACACTAAAGGTTGAAAAGTTCTTGTCTCCTACTTTGTGGCTGCTTCTCCACCTATCTGCACCTCTGTTTTGCATTTTAGCCATAGCGTTGGAGAGTTGGATTGATTTTCTACCTACAATGAGCTGGTGGGTTTGGAGTGCCACCTAATTAGCTGTAGCGAATGTTTAGCTCCCTCTTTTAGAACGCCCCCTCCCCCCCCACTACCACCACTGCCTGTGTAAGGGGGTGGGTTTTTGCTGCTCTGCTCTGCCCCAAAGAGTGTGCCCAGCCAGGCCATGGAGGCCAAAGTTGGGGAAATCACTAGTTCAGTCTGTCGGATATTTATATTGCACTCATTGTGGTGACATCACAGAGTAGCCATCATAGGAATGAAATGCCCCCTGAGCATTGACTCCTGAAGACTGGCCTCTATGTATGTGCTGGTGGAGCATGAATGACAAGGATGACACGAGGGGGCTGTTATACAGCTAGGCAGGTACTGGCTCTGCCAAGGGGAGAACACCCTGACAGGAGGGTCTTCTCTATCAGAACACTCTGCCCTCCCTTGCAAGTCTCCCCACAGTGCCTTCCCAATCACAGCCCATCCAGGGAACATAGGCATGGGAACTAGGAGTGCAGGGGGTGCTGCAGAACCCCCAGGCTCTTGGCTGCCACCCCCATCCAGGGACTCCACTGCTAGCCCGGGGTCCTGGCTGCCACCCCACGCCCTAGGATTCTGTTACTGGCCCCGTGCCCAGGGCTCTGCTGCTGCCGGTCCCGCCCTGGGGCTCCACTGCCGGACACGTGCCCAGTGTCTCGGCTGTTGGCTCTGTGTCCCGGCTGCAAGCCCCTCCCCTGGGGTCCTGGCTGCTGCCGCTCGCTTGGCTCTGCTGCCACCCCGCACCCAGGGCTTTGCTCCTGGCCTCAGCTTGGGGGAGGGGGGTGGACAGGGGTAAGGGGACTGGCTTTCACTATTAAAAGTGTTCCATCGCCACTGCAGAGGAAGGCAGTGGAAGAGCCTGTGGGACCCCCTCACTGTGGGAGGAAAGAGCCCATGGAACAGGGTATTAAAGCAGCAGCTCTTGCAGCTGTGCTCAGCCCGCCAGCTTTTTCCACATATCAGCAGAAGTGAAATGAAATTGTGTCCGCTGCTGGCTATGGAGAACTTGTATCTCTCAGCCTCTAATCGAGGCAGATATGGCATTTCTTATCTGTTATATAAAATGGTGCTGCGCTTCAATCCATCCAATTATTTTTTCCAATAAGTGTAAGTGAAGGGGGAGGGGAAGCTGACAGAGCGGGGCCAGGAGAACTTATTAGACCCAGCAATGAGCTGGCAGCACAGGGACAAGCTGCACCTGGCCAGGCAGCTGCCTTTACTCTGCACACAGCAGCCTATTAGATAGATGATAACAGAACCAACTAGGGGTGCAGGGGCCCATCACAGAATGGAGATCTCCTGGATAAGGAGTCAGGTGGAGACCCCTAGTCAGCAAGGAGGTCAAGGGTGACGGGTTGACAAGGTCAATGGCGTCTCTGCAAAGACCCCTCCTGCCCCCCCCATAGTGGGACAGTCAATGTGCCCCACCCAAACACTCCCCATAAGAAAAACAGTGTCCAGGGAAACACATGGGGCTGTTTCCCTCCTGTGCTCCCACTGTCCAGGGCTAGCGTGGGGGGACAGTGAAGTCTATGTGTAAGGGGACTGCTGACTCCTTACTGAAACTTAGTGGGATTTTTTGGTTGGCCGTCTCCCAGTACCAAAAGAAAGAGGAAGGGATGATGAGAAATCAGGACCCTGAGACTGACAGTCCCCAGGGCCAATGGGGAGAGGCCAATGCTTCAGATCAGCTTGATTGACAGTGCAGGCAGGCTAATGAGGGAGTTGGGAGGCTGGGGTCTCATCCTCAGTGTGAGCTGGGCCAGAACCGAGCTAAGGAGCCTGAGCTGAGGTCGGGAGCATAGTTGCGCCAGCCAGAGCCAGAGCGAACCAGCCTGAGTTGAGCAGAGCCGGAGCAGCCCAGGGAGTTGTGCTGGAGGCAGAGCAGCAACGCTGGGGCTGGAGCTGGAGCTGGAGCTGGAGCATTCTGGAGCTAAGTGCGGTGAGCAGCTGGGGAGAGCGAGGGGGACCCTGGGCAAAGGGCCCAGTGCAGGGAGACGCCCCCAGCCAAGAGGTCTTGCAGGCTGGACTTGGAGGGGGATCGTAACCCTGATGGGAGAGCCAATGCTGGGAAGAAGGGTCCTGCCACCTAGAGCCTGAAGGTGTGTGGCCATCACTAGAGCAAGTGTCCGACCCGCTGCATCCCTGCAGCATTGCCAGGGCCTAGGGCTGGGGCCTGGGACGTGTGAGGGACAGACTGTGAACTTCCTTTACATTCCTGCAATGACTGTTTAGGTTTCCCTGTGCCCCCAGGGTGGGGTTATATGTTTTCTTTTAACCTTTCCCATTTTTTCCTTATTTTTTTTAATTGATTGCTGTTTCATAGAATCATGGAATATTAGGGATGGAAGAGACCTCAGGAGATCATCTAGTCCAATCCCCTGCTCAAAGCAGGACCAACCCCAACAAAGCACCGTCAACACTTTGTCAAGCTGGACCTTAAAAACCTCTAAGGATGGAGATTCTACCACCTCCCTAGGTAACTCATTCCAGTGCTTCACCGCCCTCCTAGTGAAATAGTGTTTCCTAATATCCAATCTAGACCTCCCCCACTGCAACTTGAGACCATTGCTTCTTGTTCTGTCATCTACCACCACTGAGAACAGCCTAGCTCCATCCTCTTTGGAACCCCCCTTCAGGTAGTTGAAGGCTGCTATCAAATCCCCCCTCACCCTTCTCTTCTGCAGACTAAATAAGCCCAGTTCCCTCAGCCTCTCCTCGTAAGTCATGTGCCCCAGCCCCCTACTCATTTTCGCTGCCCTCCTCTGGACTCTCTCCAGTTTGTCCACATCCCTTCTGTAGTGTGGGGACCAAAACTTGACGCAATACTCCAGGTGTGGCCTCACCAGTGTCGAATAGAGGGGAATAATCACTTCCCTTGATCTGCTGGCAATGCTCCTACTAATACAGCCCAATATGCCATTGGCCTTCTTGGCAACGAGGGCACACTGCTGACTCATATCCAGCTTCTCGTCCACTGTAATCCCTAGGTCCTTTTCTGCAGAACTGCTACTTAGCCAGTCGGTCCCAGGCCTGTAGCGGTGCATGGGATTCTTCCTTTCTAAGTGGAGGACTCTGCACTTGTCCTTATTGAACCTCATCAGATTTCTTTTGGCCCAATCCTCCAATTTGTCTAGGTCACTCTAGGTCAAATAAATTGTATTTGCTTGGAACTATATTCACAGATCAGTGGGTCAGGGAAGGGTCCAGAGCGGAGAGAGCACCAGAGTTGGGACACTCTAGCCCCTGTCCTAAGTGATCATGACAAAATTGGGGGTCAAATCCTCCAGGAATCCTGGGCCGGATTCTGTCACACAGGAGAGTGGAAGGGGAGCCCTCGAGGTCAGGCAGGCCACTGGGTAAAGGGAGTGGGAGCAAGGACTCATGTCCTTTTGCTAGCCAATTCCACCGGGGTAGTGTAAGTGGGACCATTCCCCCGCTTACATATGGCCAGGCATTGCCCAAGCTGTTGGATGGGAGGGGACTCTGCAGCAGTTTAGCACTGTGGAGTTGCTCTCTGGGGTTCCATCCATGGTACAAGGACTGCTGTGAAGGAATTCTAGCAGCAGCCTGGAGCTCAGCAGTCTCCTGAGCTGCCAGTATAGGCTTTCACCACAAGAGCTAGCAGCACGGGCACACACAGGTGCAGCGGTATTCATGGAGAGGGGAGGAAGAGTTTGGGGTTCACTGAAGGGTTATATCAAGGCCAGCAGAACTATTCCCGAATTAGCCATCTACGAAAGCCGGAGTATTCGCACCAGCCCCAGAGCTTGGGGCCACCTGCTGTGAAGAGCTCAGCTGACTTCACTGGAAAACCCAGCATAGTACAAGATAGCAAAAGCAGAACAGTGGGAACAGCCTGCTGCCCCATGATCGGGATCCAGCCCAGTCAAACAGAACCCCTGAAAGCACTTTGGCTGTCTGGGCCACTCCCCATGCCCAACAAGAGCTACCCCGCTTCGTTGTTCCCTACATCTCCTGTAAGTCACACTTATGCTTGAGGGAGGAGCAGAGAAGAGGGACTGTCAGCAGACAGCATTGGCTGTTGTATTGGTCACCTCAGTACTACAGCGATGTGGGCACAGAAAAAATAGAGGGGAAACTTCAGGCAGAGGCAGGGGAGGAAAAATATGGGACTGGAAGAGAGAGTGGGACACTGGGAGGGATCAAGCAAAAAAGAACAGCACAGTCAGCAAGTGACGTGGAGATGGAGAGAACATGTCAAAGATAGGAGGAGAGAGAAGAATACGATACACGAAAAAATCCCCATTTTCGATTAGTGACTGTAATTCATTCTGCTCCGCTCTTTACTTGCCCTTCCTTGGTAGATTCCTGTATCTCCATACATTTGAGGAATGGAGTGGAGAGGATGACTATTTGGAGCACTTACCCCAGGTTATATTAATATTGGTGGCTACTCTTGATTTGGGTGGTAACTAATTAGGCTAAGTGACAGAAAACTAGGTAAACTTCACCATAGAGCCCATTTCCCCCTGCCCATGCCCCAGTTCTCTTGCTACAAGATCCCTGGAAACCCCAGCACACAGAGAGACTTGGCCAGTGAAAAAGTGTTCAAATGCTGGCAACCAACGCACAGACCCTAACGCAAGCAACTGGGCTCAACTTCAGCTACAGGGACAGAGGAGGCATCTGGCAGGGCAGAGAATCTCCCTAACCGCTTTGATTTAAAATAAGCCAGGAGAAGCCCCCTGAGGTTAATCTTGCAGGGTACCCCCAAAATTCACATGGTGACCTGGCAGGGAGCAAGGGCAGGTCCACTCTCACTTGGACAGATGCCCTGATTTGCAGACCAAAGGGGTCTGACTGTAGCTCTGTGAGAGGCCGGTGCTATCCCTACTGCTCATCTCCCAGTTCTGAATTCCAGCAGCGTTCATCCTCTCTCAGCCTCATTCACATACACAGCAGCAAAGCTAAAGATAGAATTGGGGACAGCGCTATTAGTCACCAGAGAATTCAGAGCTCATTAGTGTTCAAAGCAGCCCAAATCAGGCCTCGTTTCCTTTTCCCTCACACCTTATTGCTAACCCTCTGCACTATTCACCCTGACCCCGAGTCACCGGGGTGCTGACTCTGTACTGTGACAGAACATTCCTGGAAGAAAGAACAGCAGGGATTCGACTAGCTTTTCTGTCCTTTCATGTCCCTCATTATTTGTGTAACTCTGGCAACATGGAATCATCACGTGATGGGAGTAGGAGAGCCATTTCCACAAATTCCTCTGTATCACTGAAATGACTTTGTCAATCTTATCTTCTACACTTCATCCTGGGCTCCCTCCATGTTACTCCTCCTGCTGCTCCTGCCAGGTGGCCTGGCTTCTTAGTTTCACCTTTTAGACTATAAGCCCTTTGGAGCAGTGACTGTCTCCTTCTGTATCATGTACAGTGTCCAGCATGTTGTTGGCACTTACCCAATAACAATAATTCTTCTCTGAGGAGTTTGATGGAACCTGTCCAGCTTCTTACGGGAGCCATGAAACTGCCCCAAAGGAGATCAAAATCCAACTATCCCAGAGCTCTTTGTCTTCCTGGTAGTGAGAGCAAGCTGCAGAAATGCATAGCCCTTTGTCCAGGTCAGGAAGATATTCATGGACTCCCAAATGGTGCTGTGACATAGGAGTCTGAGCACTGGGCTGGGAGCTAGGAACTTCTGAGTGCTAACACCAGCTCTGACACTGATTTCTCTATAGCAAGTTTCTTCTGTTAAAGTTCAAATATTGACACTTAATGTCAAAAAAGAAAGTACAAATGGAACAGTGGAGAGTCCCTTTCACTAGCACTGTAACCAGCTATCAGACATTAGATTGTCTATCTATTTATCTGAGTAGCCCATCACCAGGGTATCTGAGCACCCTCCAGGAAAATTAAACACCAAAGTTTCACGTGTAATGTAAAAAAGACTAAGAATACGGAAAAGCAATCAGTGGCATCACAGCGAAACAGTTATTCCACTATTAAATTTGTCAACCCCTCACTGCTTGTTAAAATAGTACCAATTAAAAAACTCTCTAAATCAAAAGAACTTAATATAATTTAAAGATTAACATTCATAGATTCACCAGTTAATTTGGAAAGAGTTTTCAGCGAAGAATTCTCCAGCTACTCAATTTTACCAATGGAAAAATAAAAGCCTGTTAATCCAGGTCATAACATTAAAAATGCTGCTCTTTATTATTTAATTGGTAGACAGTGGTATGTGATTTTTCTCTCATCCTTTAAACTCTTGACTTCAGGACTGAAAACTGGAACCATTTCTCTCTGATCGATGGTAGCTGAATTAGCATTGGGGAAAGCCAACACCTTTCCTCCGTGAAATAAAGTATCAGCCTATAAATCCCGATCCTGAACCACTGGATTCAATGGGAGCATTGCCGTTGACTTTAATGGGAGCAGGATCAAGTTCTTGGCAAGCAAGTGTTTAATATCTGATCTTGCTCAGAGGCAACAATAAACAGCACAAAAAGAGCACTCTAAAATGTAGTACTGTTCTGTACTCTGTAAGGGTGTCTACCCTGCCACTGTACCCAGAGATAGCCAACAAGGAGAAATACACAAAGATTTCCATATATGTGATTCTGATTGCTCATCTGTTTCCAAAATGTCTTTTTGAATAAGGGTTAAATTAATTAAAAGTGGGTTTATTTTAGAATCTTCTGACTGAACAACAGGGAAATTAACAAAACCGAAGTGTAAATATCAGACCGAGTTCCCAGTGACCTCTCAGCTCTTCACTAATGACAGGCTTTGGATTTGAATGGGGGTTACCGTAGTAGATTAGCTGGTTTCATTTTCCATTAAAGAGGCAGGATTTTGCTGACCCCCAGCCCGCCTACAGAAGCACTCAGAAAGTCAGGCTTTTTCTCTGGTCTGACTAATGCTACTGACACTGACTCAAAGAGAACACCAGGCTGAACAAAATCTCATTTTTGAGAATCATCAGTTCCTGATTTCTGGGATGAAATTTCATCTGAAGGGTGGATACAGATGGACAGTCATACATTATCCTGGGTCCCTTTAATACCTCTGGGCACTTCACCAAGAGGCCTGGTGGGGAAGAAAGATTTTTTGAGAGGAGAGAGTGAAATGCTAAGAATTGTGGCCTTTAATACCTGGCCATGGTAGCTATTTGAGTCACTAGATGGACTCGAGCAGTTCCCCTCTCCCTCGCTTATTTCCTTGTGACATATTGTTAGAGTGAACAGAGCTATTTAATACCAAAGCACCCTCGGCCAGATCTAATGATGGAAATGTTCATAGGATGGCAAGGGAAAATATCCTCTATGTGCTGGGTTAAATTCCAGTGGAAACCCCTAGCAAAACAACAGTAAGCAGGCTTGTCCCACAGAAGATGGACCTGAAGGAAGGAGGACTGACCATCACTGAAAGGAGATTATCATCGGCGATCTCGATTCAAGGATGATCTCTACCACAGATTTACATATGGGTCCTGAGCCTGAGATGACTCAGGAGTCCGATCCTGGAACCACCGAAGCCTGCATGTGATTTCTTTTCAGGTGAGGATCATGACAAGGTGGAAATTTGGGGCCCAGTGGCAGAGTAAGTCTGAGACAACTGAAGAGCTCCAACTTGCTGCAGCCTTCATCCACTTTCACAGCCATTGAGATCCAAAGACCCTCTTCCCGCCTGATCCACCGCTGGGGACTTGATCTAAAGGAGAGAATCCCCAACAAGAGACAAGAAAGTTTTTTTTAAAAAAGATTTTATGTATTGATATAATTTACGTGTGAAGGTCCCTCCTACCTGATATCTTAAACAATTGCTTTCTGAAACAGCCCTTTCTAGAGCACACAAAGGGAGTTGCTATTCTAAGTCCTATTCTAAGTCTATTAGTCCTAAATGACTTACATACAAGAATTGGTTCAAGAAGTAACTTTAGCTGAGTCACTAAGTAACAGTGACCACAATTCAATGACATTCAGTGTCCTCAGGAGAGGGATTGTGCCAAAAACTGTGGCACTAAATTTTAGAAAGGGAGATTTAAAAAAGAAAATGAGTAAGCTAGTCAAAGAGAAGTTGATTCTGTGATTCTGATTGCTCATCTGTTTCCAAAATGTCTCATGTTAAAAGTGAGGTAATTAAAATCCTTACATTCTGCATGAAGGTTACTTAATCAACCATAACAGCATCGGAGAATGCACAAGACGGGGACTGCTTACCTTGTAGAAGAGCCAACAAGAGGGGACATGATAAAAGTTTACAAAATAATGAATGTTATAGAGAAGGCGGATCGTGAACTTCTATTCTCTCTTTCTGATCATAAAAGAACAAGGGGAAAGTCAAGGGAATTGAAAGGTAACAAATATAAAATGGATACAAGCAAATACTTTTTCATGCAACAGATAATGAACCTAAGGGACTCACTGCCACATGATATCACTGAGTCCAGGAGCTTGGCAGGATTCAAAAAAGGGTTGGATTTATCTGGTTAACAAGAATATCCAGAGTTATAATGGTAATTTTTTTTCTTTTTTTTTTTAATTGGAAGGCATATAAACCCCCAGACTTCAGTTCATAAGCCAGCCTCTAACTATTGGGGTTATGAAGAAAACAGCCCATAGCAGTTATTCCATAACTGCCAACTGCAGAGTTCTTGCACATCCTTTGAAGCATTTGGTACGAGTTACTTTCAGAGACAGGGCCTGGGCCAGATGGAGTACTGCTCTGATGTGATACGACCATTGCTCTCCTCTTGTGTTTTTAAGGGCAGGAGCCTCTTCATGCTAGCAGGGCTCCAGCTAGCACACTAGCAATAGCAGTGTGGATATTGCAGCTCAGGCTCTCCAGCCTCGGAGTCAGGTGGGCTTAAGAGCCCAAGCTCTAGCCCGGGCAGCAACATCCATGCTGCTACTTTTAGCATGCTAGCTCCAGCCCTTGCTAGTTCAAGTCTATACCAGGCTGGGACACTCACTCCCAGCTGCAGTGTAGGTCTAACCTAAGAGGCTATTTGAGCCAATCAGATACCCTTAGTGAAACCAATAGCAAGACTTCCTCAGAGCTTTATCCCCAGGATGCCTGTTTCATCTTGAACAAGAATCCAGTTCCACACCCTATCTTTACTGCTCGTTACCCTGGTGGCTTCACATCTGTCATTAGAGTGTAAGCTCTTTGGGGGCAGGGCTTCCTTCAACCTGTAGAAATAAATAAAAATAATAATAATGAATATTAAAAGTGTATTTTCCTCCTCAAAGCACCAGTGTCACATAGCTGGGGCAGGGGCACTCTCCCCGAGGAGGGAAAGAGAGTCCCGCAGTTTCTGCCTGACTTGAGCTGCATTCCTCCTGCTGCTTACAGGCTAACAGGAGTTTGGAGAACTGTTTACTGCTGGTTTGTCAGCTTGACAGCAATGTTTTCTTGATGGCCTGTCAGCTGCTGATAACAGTAACATCCTCACGCTTTGGAGCACAAGCCCTAGCATAATAAATCCCAAGCTGTTGTCTAAGGTTGAGCGGCAAGGAGAGATGAAATCAGGATCTTGCTGTTGTGGATTTACGGACAAACTGGGAGAAGCGGTCAGCAGAAAACTGCTGGTTTGTGACGTCTCTAATCCCACTGCTGAGAGCAGCCTAGCAAATTGATCATTGCATTTATGGGTTTCTGAGACTAGGGAGTGAGGTATGTGAACCTTCTGACTGAGAAAGAAAGGAGGAAACAAAGAACTTAGACTCTCTCAGAAGAGGACATAGCAGCTGTGTAGCGGGGTGGTTACCCCGCTCCTGAAATAAGAGGAGTGAGAACAGCTGTGGGAAGCTGACTGAATAGCTGACCACAGGTGTGACCAGCTCAATCAGGGCCCAGCTGGCTCTGATAAGAGGGGTGGAGGCTAGGTACTACAGACTCTCTTTCTCTAGCTGTGGAGAGAGAAAGACCTGAGTGCCTGGGATCTCAGAGTACTGGGAGCAGAGCAGTGCTGGGGAAAGGCAAAAGAAGCTGGGGAGCTCTAGCCTGGTAAACCCCTAGGCTGCAGGCCTTGTTAAAGGCCAAGCCAGGTACTGAGGTTGTAGAGGTGCAGCCTGGGGTTAGGTAGAGGCAGCTGGTCTAAACCCCCTTGCTAATGATGAGTGGCCATTACAGTGCAGTCTGCCCCAGTGAATGGGGGCTAGATGATGACTGGCAGTAGCTACTGAGGCAAGGTGGGGATAGAGGGTTGGGGGGTTCCCCTGGGAGGGGAGACCCAGAGTGTGGGGTTACTGTGGGGGCAGAACCCCAAGGTAAAGGGCACTGGGGTCCAGGAGGGACATGGGGCCTGAGGCAGGCAAGACACGGGCCAGCAGGAGATGCTCTGAGTGCTGAAAGAGCTAATTCCCAGGATGATCACCAGGAGGCGCTGCAATGGTGAGTCATTGCTTTGTTACAAGCTGCCATTGCAAATGTTACACAGGTGGCCAGATGAGTCCTTCAGAAGCAACATGTTGAAGTAAAGCTCTGGTGTGCCAAAAGAGTGGTTTAAAAAAAAAAAGAGACCCACTCAATGCTCCTGCAAACAGAAGGAAATGGCTGTAGGAAGATGTGGTACTTGAACATGTGGGTGGAGAGACAGGGAAACAGCCAATGAGGCATGTCAAGAAAATGGGCCCGTGTTCCCTGCCGCAGAGGTAGGAAGAAGATAGATGAAGAAATGGCCTTACCTATGCTCAGGGGCGGATTAACAAATTTGCCGCCCCTAGGCCATTGAAAAATTGCCGCCGCCACCAGCTCCCCTCCGCTCCCCTGCGGTAAGCCAGGGAGGGGGGAGAAGGGGAGTTGTGGCGCGCTTGGGGGATGGCGGTGGAGCAGAGGTGAGCTGGGGTGGCCCGGGGAGTGATTCCTGGCCCCCCGTTACTTCCTGCGCCTGTGGGCCCTAGCTCACCTCTGGTCCACCTCCTCCGAGCGTGCTGCCACTCGCTTTTCCTTCCCTCCCAGCGCGGCAAGCCTGGGAGGGAGGTGGAAGGAGGGAAGCGTGGCACACCTTGGGGAGGAGGCGGGCCGGGGATTTGTGGATGGGGCAAGAACAAATTTGCTGGCCTAGGCGATAATACGCCGCAGCCTATGCTCCTTGTCTCAGGATCTTCTCAAGGATTCTGGATGAGGATAACTGCTTTAAAGGGAAGTGGATATGGGAGGCATGGTATCACTTGCATCAGATGTCAAATCTTACCAAACAGCATCGCCTTCCTCTGCTAAAGCTGTGTGGCAGATAGGTATGGGGTGATCAGTGGACACGCGGGTGTCCATGGACAAATGGTTAGATGGCTACTTTTTCTGGGGAAGGGTGACTATCCATCCCTGCTGGGTCAATTGTGGCTTGAAAAGATCTGGCAGAAATAACCAGAAAAACACAAACAAGCCTAACTGATCACATGCTCTTGTTAGGTAGAGCAGCTGTTCTCAACTGTGGAAGCCAGCAGCAGCACAGTATGGGGCAGAAGCCGGAAGCTCTGGCGCCTTTCTCCTCCTCCTCCCCCTCGCTGAAGCTCTGAGTGGTAGGGCTGAAGCCGGGGGGGAGAGGACGCCTTCCCTCCCTGCCTGACGCTGGCAGCGGCACGGAGCAGAAGCCAGGGGCGGCATAGGGCTAAAGCTGGGAGCCCTGGTAGGGTGACCAGACAGCAAGCCTGAAAAAGGGACAGGGGGTGGGGGGTAATAGGAGCCTATATAAGAAAAAGACCCAAAAATCGGGACTGTCCCTATGAAATCAGAACATCTGGTCACCCTAAGCCCTGGTGCCCCCCCACCTGCACCCCCACCCCCAGGCTGAAGCCAGGAGGAGCCAGGGACCTGTCTGAAGCCAGCAGCAGCGTGGGGTAGAAGCCGGCAGCTTCGGTGCCCCTCCCCCCAGTCTGAAGCTGGGAGTGGCACAGGACTGAAGGCGGTAGCCCTGGCACTCCCACCTCCCACTGAAGCTGGGAGCAGTGGGGCATCCCTGGTGCGCTGCTCCCCGGTCACCAGGGCACCTCCCAGGCTGATGCTGGGAGCAGCGGGGTTGCCTGCACACAGCCCTTAGATACGTGCTCCCTGCACCCTGGGTGGTTTTCAAACTTTTTGAACTGAGTCTCCCCTTTTGAGTTATATTTTTGGTTGCATCCTCACACACCCCAGACAGGCTGGGTGGCCTGCTAAGGTGAGTCAGGGGGTGGAGGTGGCGCTACCTTGCTGACCCCCGCTGTGCAGAGCTGGCCTGAGCCCAGCTGGCCCTGGTCTCCCCCCCCCCCCCAAAAAAAAATAGAAGTCAAACTATGCCTATGCCCAAGGCCCTGCCCCTCCCCCCCAACCCAGAGGCCTGAGTCCCTCCCTGTCCCTGTCCCTGTCCCTGCTGGGCCCTGGAGTTTTTATAGCATAACGAGGAGGCCTCAGAGAGAAAAAGGTTGAGAACCCCTGAGGGTAGAGAACATGAAAGGCATCACTAAAGGGAGCAGTCATCAGACCAAAGGTCAAAGTGGATCTAGTCAAGCCATTGCTTGTCTCTGTGATGGAGTGTATTGGCCCTTCAGCATCCAGAGTGGAATCCTTCTGGACTGACAACACCCACCTTAACCTGGCCTCAGCCTTCAGCATCTCTGCTGCTACTACAGTGGTTCATCCAGGATCCATGGGGTTTGTTTGGCAGGTAACCGGGATATCTTGCCAACTAGGGCTATGTAATGTACTGACTTTGCTCAAGCAGGGCTGAAGGGGAAGTGCAGAGACCAGCCAGGCGTCTCTGAATAAGGACACTAGAGCAGATAGCTGGGGCAAGCATGCTCCTGCTGTTTGTGCTGAGTTATTCTTGTTCCTTAGTATATTGTTGTCTGTGACCCATGATATAAGGGTCCATCATAGGGCTTATGTTTTTTGTTTGGTTTGATTTGTCAAATGGCCTATCATAAATCCAGTGCTCCAGCAAGAGAAGTGTTTGATCAACCAGAGGGACTGCTGTGTCTTTCCTGAAGAGGCAGAATGAGTTTGGTTATAGCCACATATGGCGAATGATCATCTCTGATTCTGCTTGAGGTTTTAAAAAAGGAAGACAGTACCTGTGACACAGAGGCCCATTGGTGGTTCATTATTCTGTTTCAGCAACTCTTGTGAGGCCTGACATACTCGCTGCACCTCACACACTGTTGTCATTATATATATTCAAAAGGTGGAAATTAATATAACTCACTGATCATTAATATTCCTGCGTGATGTATGTATGTGGTATGTATAAAGAGTTATGGATATGTGCTAGAATTAGGTTCTTAAAATGTGTTTGGTAAGCAATACATATACACAGCCTGCCTTAGACAAATGGATGTGTATTTGCTTGTCCGACCACCCTGCAGCCAAAGAAGGTACACTTACAGACAAGGCAAATAAAGCCATCAACCTACCGAGCGGGGGAGATAAACCCTGTCCTTTATAGTTAGAAGGCTGATCCTCAAATGATAAGCAATTGAATCAACTGATTGTATACAATATTACTGTAATGTAAATGTGTATCAAATGCTCATGACACACTGGTGATTAGCAATAGACATTTCACAATGATAACATTACATGAGGAATTATGGATACTCGTTGTTGTTGTTCTGCTTTAAAGCAGTGGCTCTCAAGCTTTCCAGATTACTGTACCGCTTTCAGGAGTCTGATTTGTCTTGCATACTCCCAAGTTTCACCTCGTGTAAAAACTACTTGCTTACAAGATCATACATAAAAATACAAAAGTGTTACAGCACACTTACTGAAAAACTGCTGACTCATTTTTACCATATAATTATAAAACAAATCAATTTGAATATAAATATTGTTCTTACATTTGTGTATAGTATATAGAGAGGTATAAACATGTCCTTGTATGACATTTAACTTGTACAGACTTCACTAGTGCTTTTTATGTAGCCCATTGTAAAACTAGGTGAGTTAATGGACCCCCTGGAAGACCTCTGTGTACCCCCAGGGGTACACGTACCCCTGGTTGAGAACCACTGCTTTAAAGTCTGTGACCAAGCACCAGGAGAAACAGATTTTCTTCCAGACAGGAGGGAAGGCAGCTATTTACCTGTTTCCAGTGCAAATCAAATTAAGCAGTTTGGAATCATAACAATGGAAGCCCCATTTACATATGAATCTGCAGGGGGATGGGAAGTCAACAAGAAGGGAAGAACAAGCAGAAGTCTTCCTGCCCCTTTGGGGGGGGTCAATGAAGTTTGGAAAGAGCATGGTGTCTGCACCCCAGTAGGAGAGAGAAGCTGGTCTGGGCTTACTTTTCAATGAATACATTTCAAAGATTTACTAGGCTATAAAACCGAGGGGGAGAGAACCCCATAGTTATCCATCACTTGAGGAATTCAAGGGGCCAGAGCCCTTGGAACCACAGAACATTGTATCCTTCAGCCAAGGGGGTCAAAGTCTCTGGGAACTGAGTTTAGGTGAGAAACCTGCTTAGGCAAGGATTGTAACTTGCTGAAGTTGAATTTTAGACTTGGAAGTATATGTGTACTTTTGTTTGCTGTGACCCTTGCGATCTTTATTCCCTGTGCTTGGTGTCACTTCATCCTATGTCCTTTTGTTAAATAAACTTGTTTTACTGTAAACCAATTCAGGGCTGTGATTAAAATAAGTGTTTGTCAAACCCCAGTTAAATAATGAGCTGCAGCATATTGTCTCTTTACTAGAGCAACGAACTTAATTATGTCTCTGTGTGTTCCAGGAAAGGGCTGGACACTGCAGGGAGATGTCTCTGGGGAGCATGAGTTCAGTGGCTGTTACCTGCAAGGCCAGGTTTGGAATGGCAGGGTCCTGAAGAGTTTGCTGACAAGGCAGACAAGCTGGTGTGTCAGGGAGCTGTCACACAGCTTAGCAGTAGCACAAACTCTTGCTGAGGGGAACACAGTAACTCACAGCTCTGAGAACCTCAGCAGATTGTCATATTGGCAGACGATTTTGGAAAAATTCAGGACTAGGAGGTGTTGGATTAACTCTGCAAACAGTAACTGGGCAGTGGAAGTCAGGGTGTGACCTGCTGGCTGTTGGGGTCAGGGCTGTTAGCCATGGCTGCATAGCACTGAAGGCACCCAGAGTGGCTGAGCAGGCAGTGACACAGCCCCTTATTGGTGTGGGTTGAATCCCAAAATGTCACAGTACCAAAACGGGTAAATCCATAGTTACTGTAAATTCAGTGCTATGTGCAGAACAATAGCCTTTCCCTTGTATTGAAGATCTCTTTACTTTTTAGTTATCGGGCAGAAATTTACCAGTTCTGCTCTAGGGTGGGCATAGGGAAGGAAAGACCCCAGGAGCTGCCAACGATAGTGACAAATATTGGGTTGGCATCAACTTTGTTCCAGAGGGCATTTGGTCTACGTTGCTGACACCAATGGGCATCAAAGCCACAGTGGATGCCACTGTATCTGAAAAGGTGAGTTAGGTACATTCTTTTTCAGGGATTACTGAACTATTGTGGGTACATCATTTCATCTGGCAACAGTAAAAATGGATCTTTTCCCCAGTCTTGTCCTGATCGTTCCTTGAGCTACAAAGCTGATAAGGTGAGAAGATACAGACATAGCAGATGCTGTGCTGTTCTGATTTTTGGACTTGGGCCACATGAGCAGACACTAAGAAAATCTGACCAGCTCCCACCCTGTTATTTCAGATGGCTGGAACTCTCAATTCAGTCTGGGTGTCTCTAATGGGGTCTTATGCCGTGTTGCTGTAGTTGCGTTG
Source organism: Trachemys scripta elegans (assembly GCF_013100865.1). Classification (NCBI taxonomy): domain Eukaryota; kingdom Metazoa; phylum Chordata; order Testudines; family Emydidae; genus Trachemys; species Trachemys scripta. Next base: position 42,823,359 of record NC_048301.1, read on the forward strand.
GTCCCAGGATATTAGGCAAGGTGGGTATTACCTCACCCACCTTGTCTCTCTATTATGGGATCTTTGCATTTTTATTTCACTAACTTTAGGCTGAGCTGCTGTGCCTTCTTCATAACATACCCTGCCAAATGCTGTATGCAAAGTATATTGTCCTAGAGCAGTGGTTCTCAAACTTATTTGATCATGCCACCCTTCTTTGTGTCTGTAGTAGTTTACTGCTCCCCCCAGGCACCCGGCCAGTAGCCTCTGCTCTCCAGCTAGCCAGTTCTTAAGGCGGAGCAGTGGCTGCTGGTCAGGTGCCCAGCTCTGAAGGCAGTGCTGCCACCAGCAGCAGCAGAGAAGTAAGGGTGGCCTGGTACGGTGTTGCCACCCTTACTTCTCTGGTGCAGCTGGCAGTGGCGCTAGGGTGACCAGACAACAAGTGTAAAAAATCGGGACAGGGGGTGGAGGGTAATAGGAGCCTATATAAGAAAGACCCCAAAATTGGGACTGTCCCAATAAAATTGGGACATCTGGTCACCCTAAGTGGCGCTGCCTTAAGTGTTGGGCACCCAGCTAGCAGCCACCACTCGAATGTGCGCAATAAGGTGGGTTTTTTTTCTTCCCCCCCCCCCATCCTAAAGCTTCTCATGCCCCCAAATACAATCCTCCCCCCAAGTGGGGCGTGGCCCCTCAGTTTGAGAACCTCTGTCCTAAAGTAATTGTAACCGCCTGGGTTGGATCACACCATTGATGAAGGGGGAAATGATGGTAACTTGTCACGCTATGAGCAATATGTCAGGACTGTTGCTCTTGTAACCGTGGTGGTAGCCCAAAAATCCATGGCAGTGTCTTCATGTGCATTCTACTGATCCTTTGAAGGTACACATGATTTTGGCAGCTATTGTTTTACTCAGAGCAGCCAGAGTCCTGTGTGATAGTGACTTTTATTATGTACTTATTAGTTGTTTTATGATAGGAATAAGAAGATGCAATCCCAGCCCCAAAGACCTGTGTTGTGTCTCATTTCAGACATAACACAATGAAGTAAAGTATGTAAGCAGCAGAAAGGAGTTGGAGGGGAAGAACGGGGAGACAACAATAAAACGATGCAGTAACTCGGCGCAGCTAGTGCAATGGTGCATCAAAGCCATTGATTTTATATATACAATAAATAAATCTTCGTGTAGGCTAATTTCTCGTAGGTGTTGTAGAAGTGAGTCTCTAGGTGGTGGTGAATGAAGAGAGTGCAGTGATTTCATGGACCAGCTCAGGAAATTTTTTCTACATCTACTGAATCTGAATCTGTACTGCCTGTGAGAGGCATAAATGTTCAGCAGTCATGTTCTGCCAGAGCAGCTAATAAGTGACAATGGACTTCGGTTTGTATTGCATGAGTTTGAAACTTGCATGAAGATGAATGGTGTGCGTCACATCAAAAGAGCACCATACCAGCTAGCAACAGCTTAGCAGAAAGATCTGTCCAAACAATGAAGCAAGCACTGTGTTTCTCAGAAGGAAGAGCATCTGTCCATAAACGCTTGCCTAATTTCTCATTAACTTGTTGAAACCGCTCATGCCACTGCAAAAGAGCCTCTAACACCGCTAATGCTCAGTTGACAGCTGGGTACCTGTTCTGATTTACTGAGCTCACCCAGAATGACACAGGTGCTGAAAGAACAGGCACAGGTAGATCAACAGGAAAGACCAGTAAAAAGTAGTGATTTAACATGAGGATGTGCAGAACTAGCCTGTAAGTAGGTGACTGCCTCTAAATGGGCTCTTGCTGTGGTTATTGCCAAGCCAGGATCAGTGTGGTGTTCACCCGCGGCAGGAACAGAAAATAATCTCCCATGCCAGGGCTTGTGTTGATCAGCGTTTAGCAGCACCTACTGAATGGATCAGTTGAAAGTTCAAGAGTTTCTGTTCTGGAATTTGTGGATGATGATGAGAGGCCCCTTGTCACAGACACTTGCCATGCCAGAGCTTTCTCCAGCACTGGTATTACTGGATGAGCTGATGTCACCGTCTGCTTCCACATCACTAATTCTTCTCAGACATTGCTCTTGCGTGCTGCGGACTGTGACGGAGGTCCCAGTTTCCGTTCCCCAGGCACATCTAATGTGAGTCAGATTATTTCCCTGTTCTTTGACATCATAGTCTGGAGGCAGAAGAATTCCAGGATTAGATGCGAATTTGATGTCGTTGACCCTATTCTCTAGCTAACAGTTCTGTTAATGGAGTATTCCTATTGTGGGGCACATGTGATTTAGGTATTGGAGTTCCGTGTGTTTTTTTCATAGTCCCTCCCCCCCCTTAACAATATTTGACCTTATAATTAGACCTTAGACTTAGGACATGTGTTCAATATTTTGTGTCTCTCCATAGAAAAAATATGAAGGTGTATTGACCTGCCTCAGTTTCTTCATCTATGAAATAGGGATAATGAGACTAGCCCACTGTTGTAAAGTGCTTTGAGATCCCTGGATGAGAGCTAAGTATTAACCTGGTTCATCTTTGTCTTTAATTCTCTTGAAAGTGGGCTAGAAGGGGAATAGGCCCTGCTCAGCTATCTCCTTTGTTTGCAATCTTTCCCCACCTTGTGCTTTTGCTGGTGTGATGCTAAGCCTGCCAGTGCATGCCTGACACACAGTCCTGGCTTCTGTAAAAGGGAGAGGTGGGAAGATGAAATATATTTGGTAAAAGTGTGGGGGAGCGGGGAGAGCAACTCCTCCTACTGTACTGCCCAAGTGCTGGGTATTTTGTCTTTATTATGGTTTGCAAATGAAAACAAACAAGGTACAACAAAAGATAAATTGAGGGTGAGGAATTGAAAGGGAGGCTTTGGAGACAGAAGAGCAGGAGAGAAAGGAGTAAATGAAGACATGAGGGCACAGATTAACAGAACAAGAGTGAGTGTGAAGAAAAGAGAAAATTGTGATTTTGGAATCTACAGAGGGGGGGAAAAAAGGAGGGAGAGAGATGTGGGACCTGAGAGGGGCAGTGGTGAAGAGGAGGGAGCTGTTCTCTTTGAACTAGTTGTACCAGGCAGACATTCACTGTTCTACCTCAATTCAGGACTATTGATGGATTATTGATCTTGGAAGGTAACAAAATAGAATCTAGTGGAGCTCTGCACTTCTGAATAGCAAGGAAAAGCTGATGATATCCGAGAACAGAAGGGATTTGGGGCTAGTTGGTAGCTTTCAGTGTCATGAGATTTTGGATTTCTGTTGTGTTAACTCCATGCGGTGGAAACTGTTGTTGAGATGCCTGGAAGGGCAACACGGTATGTCTGGGAATTCAAGATTAGTCCAACATAGTGAGATTTAAGTTTACAGATGTAGAGAAACTCTAGGGACTGACAAAAATCATTTGCTTAGCAGAAGTGGCAGTGCGGGCCTTCTATGTAGGTGGAGAAATCAACTGAACCGAAGCCTGACTAAATATTGAATAATACTTATTTATATAAAAATATTTTATTTATAAAACATTAATAAATAATGCACCCGGGTTCATACAGTTTTCATATAGAGGTGGAGAAGCTTAAATGCCAGCACTGAAATTAAAGTGCATTACAAACAGCAATGCTGGACAGCACTTGTTTAGTTCCTATCAGGGTGTTGGAGTCTAAGATTTGGGGATTGGTTTCACATTTGAGCCAATTCTATGAACTCTTTAGACAAGTGTCTTGAATTTCGTTACTTGATCCCAGCATGTGCACCTGTGGTAGCTGCAGCGCTCCCATCACAACTTGGAATGACCCTTCGCAAGAGTCACCTGCAGATTTTTCCATTTGGTTTTCATGGTTTCACCCTCTGAGTCATTTTCTGCTTTCAGCAAATCTGCAGCTTTTTTTATCCCCATTGACAGCATCAGTGCTGCAAGCAGTCGGTTTCACGGCCAGCTGGCTGGTTGCTGACAGAAGGCGCTGTGTCTGAAGACAGGTAACTAAAAACCCTGGGGGATATTTTAGGGGAGTGGGTTTCTTCACAGGACAGGTGATTGTTCCAGTATGGGTTTGTGTACTTCCAGGCAGCTCCTCTCTTGTGGAAAGGATCTCTGTTGTAAGCTTTCTGGCAACACAGCAATAAGTCACACCCAGGTGTATGCATTACATGCTGCTGGTGCACTGTGAAGCACAAGGTTGAAGGCAAGTCCTGTGGAGGAAGGATGGTTCTGCAGTTAAAGCACAGATCTCCGAGACAGGACTTCTGGGTTCCCTTTGGGGCTCTGACAGTAGCTCTCTCTATTATGTTGTTACGGCACCTCTCTGTGCCCCACAGAGCATGAATGGGGGCATGAACGCAAGCAGAGGAGGGAAATAACATGTGACTGTTCAGTGCTCTGGGTCCCTCCAGCCCTCCTGGAATGTGTTTGGCAAGAACTGAAGAGTGAAATAGGATGTTGTGGTCCTCTGCTCAGCAACGCAGCCAGCAGACCTGGCCCTGCTCCTGCTGCAGCCATGAGCTAACAGAGAAAGGAACAGGAGATGAGGCCAGCACAAAACAGCATAACAGAGTGTTTGGGCCCCAGGGAGAATGTGACACAGTGAGTGGCTTCAAGGCGGGCACGGAGGAGAGCAGGCAGCTGGCCGGATGCCTGAGCAGGAGGAGACGGGCCCAAATCCTTATCTGAGATTAACATGCAAGGACTTTCTTTCCAAACCAGAGATTTCAGTTCACCAAATCAAATGTCCTTCTTGTAAGGACTCATCAGAAAGCTCTCACAGTGGGGGATGTTCAGGGATCCCTTAGACCAGTGGTTCCCAAACTGGGGTTCGTGAACCCCTGGGGGTTCGCAGAACGTTACAGGGGGTTCGCCAGAAAAATTTCACTAATGGCGGACAGAGAACCCTGGGCATTGGAGACAGCAGGTGGGACCCGGTTGCAGGGCAGACATCCCGAGCCCTGCCACCGTCAGCGTGGGAGCCGGCAGCCTGAACCCCAACCCGAGCCCCAGGGAGAGCGGGGCCGGGCAGTTGGGGCTGGCAGCCTGAACCCCAGTGCTCTGTGGGGGACCGGCAGCCCGAGCCCCAGGAATTTGCCAAATCTCATCTAAAGCCAGAACCACGGCCCTCCAGCCACAACCTCACCGGAAACTAGAGATGGGTGAAAAATACCAAGCATTTTTCACAGAAAGTTTTGAATTTTTTTCACATTTTTCAAAATTCCCCAAGAAAAATTTACAAAAAACTGAAACGGAAAAATTATCCATTTTCAAAAACTGTTTTCATGAAACATTTTCTGATTTTTTTTGAAAACCAAAAATGAATTTATTTTTAATAGAAACCATTTTTTTAAAAAACAAAAGCCAAAAAACATTTTACAGAAACATCTTTGGTGTCTGGTTTTTCTATGTTCATTAAAAAAAGTTTCAATTAAAAATATTTTTCAGAGGTTCATAGATTCCGGGGCCCGGCAGTTGGGGCATCCACCACACTGAGGAAATTTAAACGTAAATCCCTGAAAATATTCATTTTTAGGAGGGGGTTCATGAGATTTCACAATTTAGTGACAGGGGTTTGCGGGCTGTTAAAGTTTGGGAACCACTGTCTTAGACAAAAGGGACTGCCAGAAACTCCACTTGTCAATGATACCAAGGGACCAGCTTCAAAGGGGCCAGGGCTCCATGGGAGCCAACAGCTGTGACAGAGCAGAGCACTAAGTGGGGGAAGGTGGGGGGCCTTCACCCCGCTCTGCTGGGCTTATCCTAGTCTCTCTAGCAGCTGCTGGTCCTACAAAGGGAGAGGAGTCTCAGAGCCTCTTCCCCATTTTCAGTGACAAAGAGCAGCACCACAGGGGAGCAGGATTAGGGGCTCCCCTTCCTCCCAGGAGCAGCAGAAATTAGGGAGGGTGAAAAGGAAACCCCTAGGCCCTTCACTCAGGCAGGAGGCATGGGGGGGGGGGGGCTGAAAGCTCTCCTTCTCCACAGGACCTGCCACAGAGGGGTGAGTGGGAGGGAAAAGAAGAGTCCAGAGCTCCTTTCCCAATCAGGAACCAGCACAGGGCTGGAGAAGGGGGCTTAGGGCTTCCCTGAGCCACCTTCTCAGCTCCATAGGTAGCTCTAGGGATATATAGCCCTCCTCTCCCTGACCCCTGGCAGGAGAGATTGCAGCTTCAATTTGAAGTTGTCTCTGCTCCTTAGACTGTGGGCGTGCAGCTCCCAGCTCTGCTCATCCTGCAACAGGCTATTAGATCCCTCCCTCCCAACCTAACCGGGGCAGGGAGGGGCCAGGAGGTGGGAACTGAGGCACTGTAAGCACAGCTCCCATCCCCACTCAGTCTGCTGCAGAGAGAGAAGAGCTGGTCGCTTCACTCTCCTGGAGGAGTGGAAGTGGTTAGGGCACTAAACTGGGAGTGTAGTGACCAGCGTTCAATCCCCTGTTTTGTGACAGACAGTATGTGTCCCCCTGGGTAGGTCTCTGTGTCTCCGGGCCCCCTCTGTAAATGGGGAAACTGCACTTCCTTCCTCCTCACAGGGGTGAGGATACAGGGGCAAGGAACTCCGCTATCACAGGGGTGGGACCCATTGAAGTACCTAGGATAGACTGAGGTGTGCAGTAGTTTCAGCTGTCTGAGGAGCTGGCCTGGCTCTCCCTGATATCTGAGCCCCCTCCTGCCATTCCCCCACAGATGTCCCAGCCAGGGGAAGAGGAGAGCTTGTATCTGAGGGTGGAACACTCGCAGCAGGAATGGAGTGGGTGGCTACAGCCCTCTGAGGAGCACAGCTGGTAGAGCTGCTCCTGGTTGTTGCTGTGCTCCTTGAGACATTTCTGGGGGTGGGGGAGGGACAGTGAATGTGGTGGACATGTATAGGGAGAGTGGAGGGGAGGAGATACAGTACTGGAGGTCCTCGGGGCCAGAGATTGCAGTCTCTTGCAGGATTGCTGACTGAACTCCTATGGAGTACAAGTGTGGGAGACCATGGCTGGGGAGGGGGAAATGGTGGTGGGGCATTACTGGGAAAAGGGGGGCAGAGAGAGGACTGAGCTGGTGAATCAAGGAGTTTGCTTGCTGCATCACAGTAGCTTCTGGGGTAGCAAAGCTGTTAGCTAATATCTTTTCAAGAAAAATGTGTGTGGCTGCAGGATATTAGAGTCCTCTATGAAGCCTGCTGTGCTAGTGCCAGGGCTCTGCAGACTGAGGTACGTTGCCTAGGTTGGAACATGTCAGCTAGAGGCACTCAGATCAGGTGAGGATGATGGGAGAGATCTTGCAAACTCCCAAGTGGTCTTTAACCATCTTTTGTAAGCAGGCTAATGGGAGAGCTCCAGAAAAAAGCTCCAATGCCACCTGCCAGGTACTCGTACCCTGGATCCCTCCCAGTCGGACTTCAGGCCAGGGCATGGTGTTGCTCTGGTAGATGATCTCCTCCTGACTCTAGAACAGATAAACACACCACATTCATCCTGCTGGACACCTTGGCATCGTTTGATACCAGTGATCACCAAATACTCCTGCCCCACCTCCAAGAAGTTGCAGGGGTGAAGGTCAATGCCCTGAAGTGGCTCAGGTCCTTCTCAGCTCCAGCCTAGAGGGTGGTCATGGACAACTGCCTCTGCCTTCAAAGCCCTCATCTGCAGAGCTACACAAAGCTCAATCCAATCTCTCGTATTACTCAATATCTAAATGTAGCCATGGGGGGAGCTGGTCAGACAACATGGGCTGAAGAGCCAGCATGATGCAGACAACACCCAGCTCCACCTCTCCTTTACATCCATCGCAAATAGCAGTCTCCCAGCTCTCTGTACCTGCCAGAAACTGGCACCGGGGTAAGAGTGGCTGGCTAAGGCTGTGCCCAGGCTATTCTGAGGTGATGCTGGTCTGAAGAGGGAAGAGCTTTGAAGAACTTGCCTCCTATATCACATCGAAGGCATCTGCTCTCAGATTTCATAGATTCCAAGGCCAGAAGGGACCGCTGTGCTCATCTGGTCTGACACCCCCCCCCGCCCCAGCTAACACAGACCATAGGACTTGCCCCAGATAATTCCTGTTTGAACTAGAGAGTAGCTTTTAGAGAGAGACTGGGGAGTCAGTCTGCAGCCTGAAGTCCTTTGGCACTCCTCCCTGCTATTGGAAGCTGCTCCTTTAAGGGATGAGGGACTGAAGCCAGCCAGCTATGTTCATAATCCAATCAAGCTGGGAAAGCAGTCGGGCATTCTCTAGAAAGGGCTCAGAGAGCTCCATGTAAGGGTCCTGCAGGAGAGAGGGGCTCCTGCCTCAAGCCCTGAAGCAGGGGGGATTGCAGGCAAGGGAATGGTGGGTAGTTTCAGTGCTGAGCGAGGCCATGGGAAAAGCCTCTGGGTGTTGTATCCTATTTGCGGGGGGGCAGGGGGAAAAGAACGGCATTGTTTAGACGTTGTGCCTAAGCTTTACATTTAAAGAATAAAACTGAGCCCTTGGGCAAGGATCTGAAATCTCTGGGCATGGTAGTGAGTCCTTCATGAGCTGAGGAGACAGGCCAGCAGTTTACAGAAGCCCAACTAGCCAATGGCGGCAAAAATCACCCACTCCAGTGGTGACTGGCCACTAGCCTGCACTGCATCCTCTCAGACACAGAGCTGGCCATGGGGATCCATGCATTCGTGATCTCTAGGCTTAGTTACTGCAACTCATGAGATCCACAAATGAACCAAGAGACTGTGGCATAGGCTGCTGCATTTGGTACCAGCTAGGCTAGCTGCTTAGGTAGGTCCCCAGGAGCACATCACCCCAGGCTGCGCCCTGCACTGGCATCGGATTTAGTCCAGTTTGAAGTCTCCGTCCTTCTATTTAACCCCCTGATGGAACTAGCCTTAACTCCCTGAGAGATCAATCGCGTCTCCCTCTGGAACCAGGACCTTCAATGACAGCTCTGTCCCGCCAGAACAATGAAATGGGCACCCAATGAGGGAGGCTCACAGGATTTGTGTCCTGACTATGGAGCCAACTATGACAAGACCGAGCACGGACTTGCCCGCATTCAGAACACAAAGTAGAACTCAGCCCCTTAGCGTATCTTTTCCTTGATAACTTCTGCACACAAAGCATCTAACATTCCCTCACATAAACAACCCAAAACCCCATGAACCAGCCAGCTTTTTCGTGCATGGGCTGAGAAGGAATAAAGAAAGAGTAAGGTTATTTTTGTTTTTAAATGCTTGGCAGGTGTTGGATACGACAGTAACGGTGGCCAGGCAGGTACCTAGATAGATTGTTCATACTTGCTGTGTGTGGCTCACTGGCTTCTGCTGGGGCATCTTGCCCATTCTTCCTCCCTTCTTATGGCAGGATTGTGTGGTTATCCGCACCAAACCCTTGCAGTTGGAAGCCTCTCGGCAGCTCCAGCATCTGTTTCTCCAGCCTCCTCTTTCTTCCTTTTAGTCTCTTGGTAATGAACAGCCCAAAATGGTTAGACAAGGGCAGCAGTAAAATTAGCGATGTGGTAAAGTTCACAGCTCTGCTCATAAATTTAATTTTCAACGAGGCGAAGCGTGAGACAAGAGGCCATAAAACTGGAGAAGCAAAGCTGGTGTCTGATTGAAGCTGCAGCTTTGTGCAGAATTGCAAGCAGCCTCTGTCCAGTGGCCGGTTGCCATGGGGACCTTGCAACAGCAGATGTAGCAAATCTCTCCGTTCCCAGCTTGTACCGAGCTTGGGATGAAATGGCGTGGGAGGGTGGGCACAGCCACTACTCAGGGACTGCTAAGGCCCTTCCTCATTAGCAGAAATGGAAGCCCAGGAGGTTATTTTATTTATTAATTTCAATTGATATACGTGAAAAGTTCCCATCCTGAGCTCATGCTGCCTCAGGCAGCCTGTTCTAAACACAATCAATACAAAAGAATAGATTTAGCTGCATCCCCGCAATACCTTGTTGGGACAATTGGTAGGAGAAGAAAGATTTGAAATCTTTCACTGAAACATGAAGCTAATTCCTTCATCATCTGCAGGAGGGTTTGATGATGATCCCACTCAGGGCCTCACTGGTCACTGAGGGTACTTCTACACTGCAATTAAAAACCCACGGCTGGCCCAGGCCAGCTGACTCGGGCTCATGGGCTCGGGCGGTGGGGCTGTTTAATTGCAGTGGAGACATTCTGGCTTGGGCAGCAGCCCTAGCTCTGGGACTCCCACCTTGCAGGGTCCTAGAGCCCAGGCCCCAGCCTAAGCCTGGATGTCTACACTGCAATTAAACAACCCCACAGCCTCAGCCCTGGGAGCCTGAGTCAGCTAGCATGGGCCAGCCACAGGGTTTTTAATTGCTATTGACGCATACACTGAAACTGACACTGCACTGCCTGCAAGCAAATGTCTGCACTGCCCACCCTGAGCGATGACCCCCCCCACCCCCCCCAGTCCTGTTATTCCAAAGGACAGGGATATTAGTGCTTCCTCCTCCTCTTCACTGTAGGTGTTGGGAGTAAATGGAAAGCTTATGCTAAGTGCATCTCTCCCTAGGGCTTGGAGCTTGCACCTTAGCAAGTGGAGCTTACGCCATGGATCCTAATGCTTGCATGGGACACGGGGCCCATGGGAACACAGAATAGAGAGGGGTTGGTCTGGTCTGTTGAATACCAGCCCCATAGCTTTAGGGCACTGATCCTGCACCTGTGCAGTTGATGGGAGCTTTGCCATTGACTTCAAGGGGTGCAGGATCAGGCCCTAAGGAGCAGAGTCTGGATTCCCGCAGCCCTGGGTTGCTGCACCATCCAATTCTACTCAACTGTGGGTGTTTGAGACTTGGACTCAAATTGATAACATTCCTCAGCAGCTGAAATGGAGGTATTTTTCCTGAGCATGGCCTGTCCCCTGGGTACCATGTGAAACCTTTTCCACATTTGAGAACTTGCTCCCCTATGAGCCAAGATTAAACAGAATATTAATGAATATCCATTTTAGTATCATTAATTCAAAGGTAACATTAATTTGCAGTGAAAGCCTGGCCCTAGTGCAGTTAACAGGAATTTTGCCATCCGTTTCAGTGGAGCCAGGATTTCACCCTATATTGAGAAGACATTTGGAGGGTTACTGCCCTGCAACAGGTATAAACATAATCTGCCCCAAACAGGCCCACTGACAGCAATTCCGGGCCTCAGGGTAGAACAGTCAATGGACCCCCCACACGGACACGGTCCACCTGACATTTGGGCTCTGCTGGACCTGCGCTGGCTGGTGCCCAGTGAGTTGCCGGCTACACTGCTGGGCGGGCTCTTCTGGCATGGCTTCCACATGCCTACCCGGTAGGGTTACCAACTGTCTAGTAGCACAAACCTGAAGATCCTTGCCCCACCCCTTCCTCGCCCCTTCGCTGAGACCACGCTCATTCCATCCCCCTCCCTCCATTGCTCCCTCTCCCCCACCCTCACTCACTTTCACCAGGCAGGGACAGGGGGGTTGGGTATGGGAGGAGGTGCGGGGTTGGGCTCTGGGAGGTAGTTTGGGTGTGGGAGGGGATGCGGGGTTGGGCTCTGGGAGGGAGTTTGAGTGTGGGGTTGGGGAGGAGGTGTGGGAGGGAGTGTGGGCTCTGGGAGGGAGTTTGGATGTGGGAGGGCGGCAGGGGTCGGGCTCAGGGAGGGAGTTTGGGTGCGGGGGGGGTGAGGGGNGGAGGTGAGGGGTCGGGCTGTGGGAGGGAGTTTGGATGCAGGAGAGGGTGCAGAGTGCAGGCTCTGGGAGGGAGTTTGGGTGTGGGGTGCAGGCCCTATGCTGGTGCAGGAGGGGGTCAGGGAGTCGATGGCTCCCAAAAGCGACTGGCACACCCCTCTAGCAGTGGCTTCTAGGTGGGGACCCCAGGGGGTCTCCGCATGCTGCTGCACGAAGGCACCTCCCCTGCAGCTCCCATTGGCTTCAGTTCACGGCCAATGGGAGCTGCGGAGTCAGCACTCAGGGTGGGGGCAGCATGCAGAGATCTCCTCCCCAGGGGCCGCAGGGATGGGACGGCTGCTTCCAGGAGCGGTGTGGAGAGAGGGCGGGCAGGAAGCCTGACTTAGCCCTGCTGCGTTGCCGGCGGCGATGGTCAGGGGCCACTGAGCCCTTTTAAATTGCTCGGGTCCCTGAGCAATTGCCCCCTTTGCCCCCCCCCCCATCGGTAGGCCTGGACACAAATCATCGTCACAGAACCCCAATGACCTAAATGAAGGGGATTGGTAATGGGAAGAGGGGCAAAAATGGGCTGGGCATGGGAAGGGGGTTGATAAAGAATTAAAAAATAGACAGCGATGAAATTAAAAACACAGGTAGGATAAAGACGTTTGAAGGCATCTTTTATGCACTGGGAGAGAGGAAAAGACACATTTCTGTGGGGAGAAGGTTCTGACCGCCAGAGCTTCCCACAGCAAATGCACAGTCTAACTGCTGATAGTGGGGTCCCTACATAGTAATGGAGTCTGAGCACTGAGATCAGGTGTTCTCCTTTATTATTTTATGGTACTGTAACAGGCTGGCCTGCCCCTTTAAGGGGTAGGAGGGTTTGGGCTAGTCAGCCCTATTAAATTAGCCTCTTCCTGCTTAATACTATTGATCACCAAATACTCTGCCTGTGTTTAATTTGTGCCAGGGCTGAGCCCCAGCATCTCTAGGTTGGCAGTTCAGAGCCCGGCACCTCTGGGCTGGCTGCGGCAGTTATGAAAGTAAAAAAACTGCTTGAGCCCCAGCACCCCTTTCATTACAAATTAAGCATGACAAGAAGCTGCAGGGGTGAAGAGCAATGCCCTGAAATGGCTCAGGTCCTTCTCAGACCCAGCCTAGAGGGTTGTCATGAGCAATTGCCCTCCACCTCCAGGCCCTCATCCGCAGAGCTACAATCTTAAGAGGAAGGAAGCCCACCAGTGAGGAGCCATGGGAGAGCAAAAGGCGGGCAGAGGCCTGTGGAAGGCTCCAGGCAGAAAGGCCTTGGAATGGTTGCTTGGAACAGAGCAGGGAATAACCCAAAGGAGCCCCAGACAGGCTGAGGGGAGAGATGGAAAAGAGCCTGGGAAGGCAGCAAGTGGGAGAAGGGTGCTTGAAGTTGAAGGACAGAAGACAGACCCCTTAGGAAGAAGGGGCTGGGCCCACTGTGGGACTGGCCTGGGACAGAGTTCGTGTTTTGTTTGGTTTAGATTTGGATTCCCTTGAGAGGGTGGACTTTTGATAATAGTTTAGCTGGAGGGCCAAGTCACTGCAGCCAGTCACCACTACGTCTGGAGTAGGCTGAAGATTGTTGAAGGGAAACTGAGGCAGGGTGCTGCGATGCTGGATCTTGCTATGAGGGGGTGCTCTGAGGTGGTGAGTCGTATACAGGCACCCATCAGTATGCCAGGTGCTTCTCACACAAAACCAGTCCCTGCCCTAAAGAACATACAGTAAAAGGCCCCAATCCTGCAAGTTGCACCATGTAGGTAGGAAGTCAATGGAGCTCTGGACAAGTGCACTGGTCTGCACTTACCGAACAACTTGCAGGATCAGGACTTAACTGGCAAACTCAACAGACAAGGGGAATATGGACTATCCCAGAAATGGGAGGAGCTGGCAGTATCATAGAGGCACAACTATATTTCCATAGCCTTTCTCCCCTCTTCCATTCTCTGTGGGGCTCCCTCCATACTCTTTCTTGGTGATCTCATCTGCTCACACAATTTTACCAATCTTTACACTGATGAACCACAGATTTACCTTAATCTTCTGTCTCTCCCTGCCTTTCTGACATCTCCTCTGGTTGCCTCATGGTCACCTCAGCTTCATGGGGCAAAATTGGGCTCCATGTCTTTCCTCCTAACTCCTTTCCCCTTCCTCCTTTCTCTGTCACTGTGGATAGAGCACCAGCATCCTCTCTGTAATCCAGGCCTGCAACATGGGGGTCATCTTCAATTCCTCCCTGTCTCTTGCCCCATCCATCCAGGATGTGTCCAAAACTTGACACTCCTTTCTCCAGAGCAATCCAAATGCTTGTCCAGGACCTCAGCATCTCCTGCTTTGATTATTGTAACCTCCTCTCTGGCCTTCCTGACAATCACATTGTCCCCACTTAGTCCATTCAAAATGCAGCTGCTAAGATCATCTTCCTTGCTTGCCACTCTGACCTTTGTGCCACCTTTATTAATCCCTCCACTGGCTCCCCCTTGCATCAGGTTTGAGTTTCTTCTCCTTACCTTCAAGGTCTTTCTAAACTTGCCCCTCCCTCATTCCCTGCTAGTCTCTTACTGCATATCTCCACCCCCTCCAATCTGCCAACCATGCCAGCTTTGACCACCTATTTGTCTGCCTCCTCCACAGCATGCTTTGTGCTTTCTACCACATCAGATGCCTGCCATGAGGTGACAGACCACTACCTTCTCCTTCTTCCAGTTCACCTGTAGACCCACTTCTGCTGCGATGCCTACAACACACAGGCCACCTCACTTCTCAGAATGGCAGTTGGGGATAGCTGATATGTATCTGTTAAAAATTGTATGTGTTTTTCTTCCTTCCCCTCATATAACCCTCCTCTTTCAGAGTGTAGGCTCTTCGTGGCTCCGTATATCTGTGGATAATGCCTAGCACAATCTGGGTGCTAACGCATATAAATGAACACCAACTGTGCATCTTAGATTAATCCTGGTGGTTCCATCTTTCTTTTTACTGGTTTCAGAGTAGCAGCTGTGTTAGTCTGTATCCGCAAAAAGAACAGGAGTACTTGTGGCACCTTAGAGACTAACAAATTTATTAGAGCATAAGCTTTCGTGGACTACAGCCCACTTCTTTGGATGCATATAGAATGGAACATATATTGAGGAGATAATATATACACACATACAGAGAGCATAGACAGGTGGGAGTTGTCTTACCAACTCTGAGAGGCCAATTAATTAAGAGAAAAAAAACTTTTGAAGTGATAATCAAGCTAGCCCAGTACAGACAGTTAAGAAGTGTGAGAATACTTACAAGGGGAGATAGATTCAATGTTTGTAATGGCTCAGCCATTCCCAGTCCTTATTCAAACCAGAGTTGATTGTGTCTAGTTTGCATATCAATTCTAGCTCAGCAGTCTCTTGTTGGAGTCTGTTTTTGAAGTTTTTGTGTTGTAATATAGCCACCCGCAGGTCTGTCACTGAATGACCAGACAGGTTAAAGTGTTCTCCCACTGGTTTTTGAGTATTTTGATTCCTGATGTCAGATTTGTGTCCATTAATTCTTTTGCGTAGAGACTGTCCGGTTTGGCCAATGTACATGGCAGAGGGGCATTGCTGGCACATGATGGCATATATCACATTGGTAGATGTGCAGGTGAACGAGCCCCTGATGGTATGGCTGATGTGATTAGGTCCTATGATGATGTCACTTGAATAGATATGTGGACAGAGTTGGCATCGTGGTTTGTTACAAGGATAGGTTCCTGGGTTAGTGGTTTTGTTCAGTGATGTGTGGTTGCTGGTGAGTATTTGCTTTAGGTTGGGGGGTTGTCTGTAAGCGAGGACAGGTCTGTCTCCCAAGATCTGTGAGAGTAAAGGATCATCTTTCAGGATAGGTTGTAGATCTCTGATGATGCGCTGGAGAGGTTTTAGTTGGGGGCTGAAGGTGACAGCTAGTGGTGTTCTGTTATTTTCTTTGTTGGGCCTGTCTTGTAGGAGGTGACTTCTGGGTACTCGTCTGGCTCTGTCAATCTGTTTTTTCACTTCAGCAACCTAAAGCAAATACTCACCAGCAACCACACATCACTGAACAAAACCACTAACCCAGGAACCTATCCTTGTAACAAACCACGATGCCAACTCTGTCCACATATCTATTCAAGTGACATCATCATAGGACCTAATCACATCAGCCATACCATCAGGGGCTCGTTCACCTGCACATCTACCAATGTGATATATGCCATCATGTGCCAGCAATGCCCCTCTGCCATGTACATTGGCCAAACCGGACAGTCTCTATGCAAAAGAATTAATGGACACAAATCTGACATCAGGAATCAAAAATACTCAAAAACCAGTGGGAGAACACTTTAACCTGTCTGGTCATTCAGTGACAGACCTGCGGGTGGCTATATTACAACAGAAAAACTTCAAAAACAGACTCCAACGAGAGACTGCTGAGCTAGAATTGATATGCAAACTAGACACAATCAACTCCGGTTTGAATAAGGACTGGGAATGGCGGAGCCATTACAAACATTGAATCTATCTCCCCTTGTAAGTATTCTCACACTTCTTAACTGTCTGTACTGGGCTAGCTTGATTATCACTTCAAAAAAATTTTTTTCTCTTACTTAATTGGCCTCTCAGAGTTGGTAAGACAACTCCCACCTGTCTATGCTCTCTGTATGTGTGTGTGTATATATATCTCCTCAATATGTTCCATTCTATATGCATCCGAAGAAGTGGGCTGTAGTCCACGAAAGCTTATGCTCTAATAAATTTCTTTTTACTGTAAAGCACAGACTCAGCTGCTTTTTGGTAGGCGCTGCGGCAGGAGTGCGTCTTTAGGAATGATCCGGATGAAATGTGAGAGGAGGCTTGACAGATATTTTTGGAAGAGGATTCCTGCCAGGAAGAGGCTGAAGGAGCAGGTCTCTAATATATCCGTAGCCTGCACTTCAAAGGGTTTTAAGGGATGTCAGGGCCAGGATAGTCAATCCACTGCTTTATTGGCAGCTGACATGAAGATAATATGATCAATGTAGCTCAAACCAGCGAGTGAACAAGCTGCTGCTTTCTGAACGTGCTGCAAGGAGCGATGGAGAAGTGCTGCTGAGAGGGAATAACAATAATTGAACCTCAAGGCCAGGTGGGCATGTGTTGCTCTTGCCAGGTCATGACAAGATGCTGTAAATCAAGGCAAAGCCTGTGCAAACTGCACAACTGGGAAAACATAAAACACTTTGGTACCTTGCCATCATGGTGCCTGGGGCTGACAGTGTCCTTGCAAAAACCCAAAAGCATGTCCAAAGCCCTGTGTGGTAAACGGTGCATTTCCCAGTTCCTGTCAATAATCGGGAGCCTGTGGAGCAGTTTGCACCCTCATCAGGGCCGGCGCTTCTACTAGGCGACCTTAGGTGGTCCTTCACTCGCTCTGGGACCCGCTGCCGAAGTGCCCCGAAGACGCGGGATGGAAGGACCCCCACCACTGAATGCTCAGAGGAGGAGTGCTGACACCTAAGGCAGCAAAAACCCTGGCGCCGCTCCTGACCCTCATATGCCTGCACCAGTGGGAGCAAACAGCATCTGTAGCTTTCTGTTGGAAAAAACCACAACATGGCAATTGATAAGGGAATCCTAGAGATTAGAGCTGGGAAAGTCCTGTTCGATCACTTCTTAGTCCATCCTCTGTGGCCAGTTGCAAATCTCAAGTGTTAAGCCCCTACTGCATACTGGGACACACTGTAGGTTCTAGAGTAGCAGCCGTGTTAGTCTGTATCCGCAAAAAGAAGAACAGGAGTACTTGTGGCACCTTAGAGACTAACAAATTTATTAGAGCATAAGCTTTCGTGGACTACAGCCCACTTCTTCGGATGCATATGCATTAGAGCTTATGCTCTAATAAATTTGTTAGTCTCTAAGGTGCCACAAGTACTCCTGTTCTTCTTTTTACTGTAGGTTCTGCAATCCTCACTGGCAGCAGCAGGAACAGAGCACAGAATCTTCTGCCCCAAAGACAGTCATTCCCCTGTTGCTTGAGCTAAGTGAATCCTCAGTAGCTGCTGTAGTAGGGCGTATACCTTCCATGGGTCACAGTCAGTAGAAGGCTATATGACTTCAGACACTTGAGCAGGTCTAACATCCTGTCCAGCAAGGGTCTGTAGTGACCCAGGCAGACTAGCCAGTACATTACACACTCTCTTTGTGTAAGTAGGGTCTGAATGAGCTCTCCCCTGACATGTAGTAATGCACTGAGGGAAAAGACTTCAGGAGCAAACCATATTTGCACAGATATGCCTACTTTGCCTTGGAGTGCAGCATGATGGAGTTTTGCCAAAATGACCAATTTGGGCTGGTTTTGGGTTTCAGATCACTCTAGTATTTGAATGCAGGGGTAATGAAGTGTTGTCATCCTTATTTTACGAGCAAAGGGCAGCAGAACTGTGCTTAGCATGCCCTGATTGATGGGGTTATCCTAAACTGAACCTCACTTGCTAAGCAGATAGAGGGGTGCCAAATCCCAATTAAGATGACAGTGGTTGGGTCAACTGTTTTTAGCTGGGAGGAGGGGGGAGATGCTGTTGAAAGAGTTCTAGAGATCATTTGACCTGCTCCTTTCCAGTGTTTAAATGTTGAGCTAATTAGATTTAATTAAGAGTCTTTATTTCTGGGTAGTGGTTCCTGGTGCTGTTCTCACTGCTGAGCAGGTCTAGGGGCTCAGCCTTAGACCTTGTGTGGGGATAATGTTGCAGCAAAAGAAAATACAGAAACTGCATTGGCAGTGAGGTTCTCCACCGCCTGCTGATATTACTGATAGCTGAAATCACTCAGAGCTAGGTTAAGTGGTAGAACTTCAGAACATGATGTTCAGAGGGTGGTGGCAGCCAGAGCTGTTCCTTGGGTACAGCGAATCGGAGCGACTGCCACAGGCCCCGCGCTTTGATAAAATCGTGATGAGGCGGGCAGTGAGGTGAGGTGGGTGGGCAAGCAGGGTGAGGAGGTGAACGGGAAGGTGAGCAGCAGGGGGGTGAGGAGGAGCCCCCTACCAGAACCTCCCCTTCCCATCAGTGCCTCCTGCCCATCAGCAGGCCCCACCGATCAACACCCCCCTCTCCCTCTCAGCGCCTACTGCCTGCTGCTGATCAGATGTTTCGTGACATCAGGAGGCACTGGGGGGAGGGGAGCGAGGGCACAGTATGCTCGGGGGAAGGGGGCAGAACTAGGCGGGGAAGAGGTGGTGGGGTTTGAGGGAAGGGGTGGAGGGCAACCCCCCCCCCGGCCCATTAGAAACTCGGCGCCTATGTCCTGGGCCTTGCACCTCCCTAGGGATGGCCCTGATGGCAGATAGCAGCAGAGAGACAGTGGCAGCTGGGAGTCAGTTGCAGTGGTAGCAGCAGTAGAGGCACTGATCAACAACCCGTCACCCCCTCTTCCCCCAGTGCGGGAGATGAACTGCTGTGAATGCACCGCTGAACGCTAGGTCTTTGCTAACCAAGGACAGCCAACTGTGAGCAGGGTGCAGCAGCGGGAATGGGGCGTGGTGTGTTAAGGGACATTCGTTTGTCAGACTTTCACACCACAAGGTGAGGAAAAGGCAAAGGACACTGCCCAACGCACAGTGGGATGGGTGTTTGCCTATGCTCATGTGCTTTTGAATCACAGTTGTGGTGTTCTCCCAAATTAATGTTGGGTCCCCTTTTTCCTTGTTCTCTTTTCATAGATGCTAGGACTGGAAGGGACCTCGAGAAGTCATCGAGTCCAGTCCCCTGCCCACATGGCAGGACCAAATACTGTCTAGACCATCCCTGATAGACATTTATCTAACCTATTCTTAAATATCTCCAGAGATGGAGATTCCACAACCTCCCTAGGCAATTTATTCCAGTGTTTAGGAATAAAAGTTAGGAACTTTTTCCTAATGTCCAACCTAGACCTCCCTTGCTGCAGTTTAAACCCATTGCTTCTTGTTCTATCCTTACAGGCTAAGGTGAACAAGTTTTCTCCCTCCTCCTTATGACACCCTTTTAAATACCTGAAAACTGCTATCATGTCCCCTCTCAGTCTTCTCTTTTCCAAACTAAACAAACCCAATTCTTTCAGCCTTCCTTTATAGGTCATGTTCTCAAGACCTTTAATCATTCTTGTTGCTCTTCTCTGGACCCTTTCCAATTTCTCCACATCTTTTTTAAAATGCGGTGCCCAGAACTGGACACAATACTCCAGCTGAGGCCTAACCAGAACAGAGTAGAGCGGAAGAATGACTTCTCGTGTCTTGCTCACAACACACCTGTTAATACATCCCAGAATCATGTTTGCTTTTTTTTGCAACAGCATCACACTGCCCTTAATAGTGTCCCTTTGAAAAACTGCCAACTCTCCTCAGTTGTTTTTCCCCTCAGTCTTGATTCCCTATCAGCTCTCTGAGCTTACCAAAATCTGCCTTTCTGAAATCCATTGTCTCTATTTTGCTGTTCTCCCTTCTACCCTTCCTTAGAATTGCAAACTCTATGATTTCATGATCACTTTCACCCAGGCTGCCTTCTACTTTCAAATTCTCAACGAGTTCCTCCCTATTTGTTAAAATCAAGTCTAGAACAGCTTCCCCCCAGTAGCTTTTTCAACCTTCTGAAATAAAAAGTTGTCTGCAATGCAGTCCAAGAATTTGTTGGATAGTCTGTGCCCTGCTGTGTTATTTTCCCAACATATATCCGGATAGTTGAAGTCCCCCATCACCACCAAATCTTGGGCTTTGGATGATTTTGTTAGTTGCTTAAAAAAAGCCTCATCCACCTCTTCCACCTGGTTAGGTGGCCTGTAGTAGACTCCTAGCATGACATCTCCCTTGTTTTTTACCCCTTTTAGCCTAACCCAGAGACTCTCAACACTTCCGTCTCCTATGTCCATCTCTACCTCAGTCCAAGTGTGTACATTTTTAATATATAAGGCAACACCTCCTCCCTTTTTCCCCTGTCTATCCTTCCTGAGCAAGCTGTACCCATCCACACCAACATTCCAATCATGTGTATTATCCCACCAAGTTTCAGTGATGCCAACAATGTCATAGTTGTATTTATTTATTAGCACTTCCAGTTCTTCCTGCTTATTCCCCATACTTCTCGCATTTGTATATAGGCATCTAAGATACTGGTTTGATCTTTCCTTCCAGTTTTGTCCTGACTCTCCTTTCTCTCTGCCAATATAGCCCACACTGCCTCTCGTTTCCGACCCATCTCTCCGGTCTCCATGTTCCCCACTTACCTGTGGGCTTTGCTCACCTGTCCCCGTCGAACCTAGTTTAAAGCCCTCCTCACTAGGTTAGCCAGTCTGTGTCCAAATAGGGTCTTTCCCCTCCTCGAAAGGTGAACGCCATCTCTACCTAGCAGTCCTTCCTCGAATAGCATCCCGTGGTCTAGGAAGCCAAAGCCCTCCTGGCGACACTATCTTCGCAGTTTTGTTAAACACAGATTCAGTGCTTGCGAGGTAGGAAGTATTGCCCCTTAGAGATGCCCAGGGGTGGTGTTACGTTTTCCCAGATTACTGGGGCGGGGGGCTGAGCCAGTTCTATTTTGTATCGTAAAGAGGAACCCCGAGATATTGAACCTGGCCATTGTTGCTGCCAACTCCACCTGGCAGAAGAGTTACATTTGTTTAGACAAAACTCCTTCCTGAGCATACAGGAGTCACAGTTTAGACCAGCCACTGGACACCAGTGGTGACAATTCACAGAATTGTCTGGTTGTCCTTTATCCTGGACCCCAGAGCTGCACCTCCCCAATGGAGGCTCCTTGACTGGGATTTCTTTGACTTATTTTGTAGCAACAGTGGCACTTTCTGCCTCCCCGTCTGCTGATGAATTTATCTGAGCAGCTACACTTGGGCAGCCTATAAATAACCCATGGACTGGCTTTGAGGGGAGGTGAATTCCTGTATTAAGATCCTGTATTGACTCCAGGGTGAAGGACTGGGTGACTTAATAAATAGGTCTGTTCCCTCTCTAGCCACTGTGATTCTGTGAACTCATTTCAGTGATGGGGCAGTGAGCAATTCTGCTTTACATTCTGGTACATTCCCAGTGATTAAAGCCTGTTTATTCCTTATCTGAACTGATAATGAAGGTGGAAGTGAGGTTAGGCTGAATACTTGATCCTGGACCTCCTAGTATATTGCTTTGTCATCACTTTTCTTAAAGGGACAGCAGGATTTAGCCTCAAAAGGAAGCACTCCACCATGAGGAAAACACATACATTTCCCATGTGTGCACAGATACTCACCTGGAATACTGGGTTCAGCTTCGGTATTCCTCTCTCAAAAAGGAAACAGCAGAAATAAAAGGGGTTCAGATTAGACCAGGGGTCCCCAAACTGTGGGATGCACCTCCTAGGGGAGGGCACAGAGGAGCATTCAGGGAGGCGTGGCTGAGACCCAGGCAAGCCCCCATGGGGGAGCGGGTAGGGAACGGCAGCCAGCTCCACTCCCGGCCTTGGCCCTGGCTGCTGTCCCCATGCCCAGGGTTCCATTCTCGACCTCATCCTCAGCTGTGGCCCCAGCCTCGGCCCCCTTAGCTCTGTCTGCATCCTCCCTCCATCCCCAAGCCACGTCCCCACTCCTGGCCCCAGCTCTGGGGCGAGGGGGCATGACCCTGAAAAGTTTAGGAAGCACTGGACTAGAGGGATGATGGTCATTAGAGGTCTTGGGCCAGATTTACAAAGGTATTTAGGCACCTAAAGATGTAGATAGGTCCCTAGTGATATTTTCAAAAACACCTAAGCAGATTAGGTGCCTAACTCCCATTGAAATCAATCTGCTTTTGAAAATTCCACCCGGCATTTATCTGCATTTTTAGGCACCTAAATACCTTTGAAAATCTGGCTCCTGTATTCTAACTTTGGCTGTACTTGTCATGCCAATAAAGCTTTTGAACCTGGGTGATCATGAAAGACCCCAAGTGTGTGGGAGTCCCAGGGTAACTGGCCCTTTAAGGGAAATGGGGTTAGACTCACCTGTGCCATAATTAACTGCATTCCAGCCTGAGGGAGCAGGACTAATGGGGTCAGCATGGAGAACAACATCTGGGCCTCATTAAAAAAAATAAAAAGGCCTGAGAGAGAACATGAGGAGGCAGCTGTAGCAGTGACCCTGCAGGGAGCAGGTTAGGTTCCTGTGGGAGAACCTCAGATAGGGCCTGTAAAAGAAGCAGGGAGAGCCCTGGGAGAAGTTGTTGCTGTCTAGGGGGAGGTGAGGCCATGGGAATCCTGTCAGGAAGAAAAGAACCTCCAGGAAGAAGGCCCCAGGAGAGCTCTCAGCTAAAAGGAGCAAAGATAAGCTTTGGGGGAATAGGGGTGGAGAGCAGCAAACGTCCGTGAATCGTTGATTGAGAGAGGGACATCAGGGAAGGCATCCAGAGAGTCCGCTCTCTACAACTGACCTGGAAGAACTTTAAGGTAACCCTGATGGGACAAGAGCTGAGAGCCCAGACAGCCGGCTGAATAAGAGCCCAAGAGGGGTGGAAATGTGGTGTGTTTAGATGTTTTGTTCAGTTGGACTTTTGTTACCCTGAAAGGTGACTGAACTGGCTGGAGGGCTACAGCATGGAAGATGCAGACTTTAGCAGAACCAGCACAGCAGGAATAAGGGTTGCTAGAGGAGAAGGACCCCAGCAGTGCCATGCTCTGAAGCCAGGGGTTGACTCTGGTGGTAAGTTCACCCTATCACAGTGCCTACATCAGGGATCTGTTTAAAATTGAGCTCTCTGTGTTTTAAATAACACAAGGGCTCAATTGTGAGCTGGCCTATATGCTCTGGCAGTGGAGTGAGGGGGCTCCCTGCACTGTGGGTCACATTGTGGTGGGAAAGGCAGCCTCCATGGTGCTGCTACTCACCTTCCCATGCAGGTGGGATAGGCCAGGCATAGGCAGGCAAGGATGGGGAATGGGTGGAGCCTTGGCATTGGGGGAAGTAAGCTGCTCTGGGAAAAAGGCATAGTGCAGTTTGATTTGCCCGGTGGGAAGCAGGGGCTGAGTTGTGACTGGCTAAGCAGTTACTGCCTCTTAGTCCGGGCAGTTTGCAAGAGGCCTGTCTCTCCCTAGATATTTAAAATAAGCTCAGGGCAGGTTAGGTGGCTTCAGGAGAAATGTGATGCTGTTTGTAATGATGGATTTGATGCCTTGATTCTGTAGTGATGGGAACATTAGAAATGCATCCATGGGTTAAGGAGATCTAGATGGGATTGTAAAGCATTTTTTACCTTCTCAAAGAAAGTACTTTCCAGTTTGCATCTTCTCAGATGGCTCCAAAATAATCTCTGTTTGTTTGTTTGATTCTGGCACAGTCCATCCAAACTATTACCTTTTGCCCTGCACACTTGCATTTTGGAGAACTGAAATACTTCCCTGTTTGTAAATTATTTTTATTCTGAGGTTGAGCCAGCTATTGATATAGCTAAAATCCATAGCCACAAAAATGAGCCGAAAGTTCAAACAGCTGAATAGACTTCATGCATGGCTTGCTGTTGCAGTTGAATATCTAAAGGAAAACAAACTCACTGGCTGGCTCTCCTTAGAATAATCCCCCAACAATAGCTCTGCTTAGAAGGGAATTTCTGAGTTGCTCTGAAGGAATTGTGGTACCACAGGGTTGCAGATGATATTATTGGCATCTGTCTAGCTCTATTGTTATCCTGGGGGTTACAGAGAAACCTGAATCCCTATTGTGTCCTTATATGACCCTGGTTCCCTGGTGTGGCCTGTAGCTATTGTATTTTTATCAGTTTGTCACAGGGGATCTTGCCTCCAGTCTTGAAAGAATTCTTCTGTTAATCCAACCCTCTCAAGGTATGTCAGCAGTTGAAGTGAGCAACCAGATTTCCACTAGGGATTTCATGCAGCACATCAGTGCTATTGGCAACGGTACTTGGTCCTTAGCAGAGAGAGGTGCTGTTCTCAATGTGCTACAGTTACTGTAGAGGTGGCACTTCAATTCTAAGACTCTATTTCCAGTGGCTTATCTCTTTTGGAAAGATTACCCTTCGGGCTGCAGTTTCTCCTGCTTGTTCTTAGGCCAAAGGTGGTGTGTCTTGTAAAGTTTGATTAAAAATTGGCTTGGCTGGCTTTTGAGTTATTCAAAGAGGAGGAAAGCGTCTTCACCACAGACATCTTCCAGATGCTTCTTTTCCTTCCTGTCTTTGATACAATAACTCCAGTGAGTTCCTTGCCAGCTCCGTTTTCCTCACCTTGACAAGCCCTTGTGAAGCACTGCCTGTGGAGAGACTGCAGCCTTCTCTGTGCCCACGACCTTGTTCCCTGACTGGTACCTCGTTTGTGGTTCCCTCTCCTGAGGGTGCCAAACAGCAACTCACTAAAGAAGGCGCTAAACCCAGTTTTCTTTGCTTGCAGTGAAGTTTCGGTACCAGTGGTACAGAAACAGAGGGAAAATGCTCAAGGACAGGTGAAATCACTCACTCCGTAGCCTACAGGAGTCCTTTGGACAGCACTGTTAAGCTGCCACAGAGTTTAGCTACAGAATATTAACTTCCCTGAGGGGAAATAGTCATTTCTCCCTCAGCCTGAAACTGCACATCTGGCCCCCTGACATCTCAGTGTGTCTCAGTTATGTGTGCCAGAGAGTGGCTGAACCTCCCTCCACCCTTTCCCTGGGATCCCCCAGCCTTTTCCCACAATGGTTGTTCCCCAACAGTTATTCCCATCCCACTACTTTTCATCCCCCTTCTATCTAATCTGAGTGCTGAGTCCTTGGAGTGGGGTTAGTAGTCAGTGCATGTGACTTCTGGAGCGCTGAGCTCTCTGTGTTCCCTAAGTGACTGAAAGCGATAGCAGAAAAAGCTGACTGAACTCAGTGGCCCTGATTTTGTCACTCACACAGTAATTGCTGTGGCTCACATCCAGGCTAATGTTGTATTTCGAATCAGAGAATCACAGTCCAACCCCCTGCCAAGAAGCAGGATTTGTTGTGTCTAAACCATCCAAGACAGGCTCCTTTTGAAAACCTGAAGGAAAGCAGGAGCCTGACTAAAATCCTACATACTTACCCATGTTATAGATGGTGCGGTTGATCTAAGTAAAGGATATGGATCTGGGTTGTTTAATCCTTGACTGAATCCTGGCACAGAGAGATGGTAGCCAGGCCTTGGGGTGGGGAAGAGTTTGGTGAATGGTTTGAGAGGTGCAAGCTATGAGCTGCAGGGACTTGATCCATAACAGAGAAAATCAACGCTATCCCAGAGGGAAGCTACAAATCCAGTCTTCTCCTTTCTCCCTGACTTTTTCCTCCTTGTATCCTGCCTTTTCCTCTTTTGTCTTCTTTCTCTCTTCCCTTCCTCCCTTTCTGTCTATTTCTTCTGCTCTCCCAACCTCCTCCACAGGGAGAGAGCTCAGGATAACTGATTCACAGGATATCCACCAAGCTGAGCACAGTGGAACGTGTATGGGGAAACCAGGAAGGCCTGATGGGTCACAGGCCACCAGAGTGAGCATGGCACAGAGGTCATAGGATTGAGGGGTGGCGAAATTGGACTCGGGTAGTAAGCAGGGCCGGCACTTCCACTAGGCGACCCTAGGCGGTCGCCTAGGGCGGCAGGATTTGGGGGGCAGCATTTTGCCATCCTCGGTGGAAATTTGGCGGCGGGGGTCCTTCCACTCCAGGTCTTCGGCGGAAATTCGGCAGCAGGTCCTTCACTCACTCCGGGATCCGCCGCCAAAGTGCCCCGAAGACGTGGAGAGAGGAAGGACCCCTGCTGCCAACTGCTCAGAGGAGGAGCGCTGCCGCCTAGAGCGGCAAAAACCCTGGCACCGCTCCTGGTTGTAAGCTTATTGTGATGAAACTGAGGGTATCTGAAGACTTGTCGGGGAAACTCTAAGTGGTTTACAATTTACCAAGGGTTGTGGTGGATTCTCTATCATTGACAACTTTTAAATTAAGATTGGATCTTTTTGAAAGGGTATGCTCTAGAAATCATTTTGGGGAAGTTCTCTGGCCTGTGTTACATAGGAAGTCAGGCTATACAGTCACAGTGGACCTGTCGGTCTTGGACTCTGGTGTTGAAGTAGGGTGACCAGATAGCAAGTGTGAAAAATTGGGATGGAGGGGGGGAAATAGCCTAAAAAATCAGGACTTTCCCTATAAAATCAGGACATCTGGTCACCCTATGTTGGAGGGTTTCACTGGAAGGGAATCCAAGGTCTTTCCATAGAGGATCAGGGATGGGGACTGCGATCTTGTCAGAAGAGATTGAGAATGGGATCGTACAGTCAAAAAAACAGGCGTGGTTTGACACTTGTGGGTTGGGTGCTGGAAGAACAGCCTCTCTACGGGTGTCTGGCCTCAGTTTATAGTTTTTGTCCCTCTAAAAGGCACAGTATGGGGAAGGCAACCTCAGAGCCCATGTCATTTCAATTCATTGTCTGATCATCTGAGGATTTGTGTGGCTCATTTCTGCATTCCCTCCTGTCTGCCAATGAGGATTGTTATTGGTTGAGTGCTGCTAATGTGCTTGGTGCTGAACAGAACAGATTTGAGATGGGTCTTTGTCAAGCCAGGACCAAGATACCAACTTCCACATAGTCACAGGGTGCCAGAATTCTGCGCTGAATGGAAAACAATGAGCAGCACATGTGCCCCATGAGTCGTCATCCAATGCTAATTACTGTTACTTCAAACCCAAATACTGCCCGGATCGCTTGCCTCCCTGAGATGACTCATGGGGCTCAGACGCGACAGTTCAGCCTTTTTCTAGTTATTCAAGAGAATAATAATGCTTAAAATGTGAGGTGGGGGATGGGCTCCTATTCATGCTTGCTGAGCTGAATTTGCCTAAACTTTCCCCAAAACATTCCCCTGGGGTCTGACACCAGGCATGAGATGTTTCCAGTTTTGAAAGTTAGAAGTCACTGGCTACGAAGGTTTGTGATGAGAACATGGTCTGAGTTTTTTACCTGTGGCAAGGCTGGATGTCAAATCAAGGCTGAGAATTGGGCAGGCACCAGACATGTGGGGGTGACTATCTTGGGCCTTTGCTCTCTTCTGGGGAATGATGCTTTCAAAGCCAGAAGAAGAATGCACACCCTTCCTAACTAAAACACAAAGGGCTTTGTACAGGTGTCCAGGAGGTCCTAAGGTGAAACATGCGCCCCTTGGCAAGATGGGGACTTTGTGGGGCAGAATGCAGGCTCTAAGAGCACCCATGTAGCCCCCGTTGCCCTTGCTGTCCGCTGTGAAGTGACCGAGTTGAAGTGGGTAAGATCCCTGTGGAGCTCATGTAGCTGCCACTTGATATCTTATTCCTCATCCTGCTGCTTGTCTTTCATCTCAGGCTTCAGCAATGTTGTAAAGCTTCATTTCCAGAGACTTGCCTCCTGCCAATAGCTGAGTTAGGAGCTCCCCAGGGCTCTCTCTCTCAGACTCTAAAGAAGATTTATTCAGCTATTAGACAGCGGGGGACCTGCTTTCAGGTAGGTGAGGGCAGCTGCAGGTTGTCCCAGGCTCAGCTGGGGTCAGACAAATTTGTGCAGACAAGGAGCTGGACACAGAGCAGTGGCACCAGTGGGAGAGCACACCCACAGGGGAGGGGAGTGCCTTTATCAGGGTGAAGAACTATCCCACCTGATAGTGCAGGTTAGGCCATGGTGTTCTGGAGCACCTCATGGCCAGGAAAATACCAACAAACCAGAGGGAACGCAGAAAAGAGCTGCACAAATTATTAAGGAACAGAGATACTGCAGAACTGATCACTTGGGGAATTGAAAGGATGCAGGTCACTAGTTCAAAGCCAGCTCAGGTAGGCAGAAGCTTCCTCTTAGTCATCTGCTCTCCAAACACAGTAGTCTTTACGTTGTTAATTTCTTCCTACTTTCCAGACCTTTAGGGGCCAATCAGCGCAAATCGAAGTCAACGGCACTGACTGCACGGGTGTTGGATCAGAGCCCTCCATCACTTTCATTGCCCTTCTTGGGGTATCAGAAGTGAACAGGTTATTCCAGGTGTAACCCTTCTGCCCATCTAAGTTGGCAGCAACAAGGGCTGGGCTCTGTATCTAGGGGTTCCGTTTCAATAACGCAATGCAAAACTGGCTCAAGCCCCCACCCAGTGACCTGGGACAATTACATACCATCCCCTGGGTGCCTCTAAGAGGCAATACTTCCCCTCTCGCAAGCACAGAGTCTGAGTGTAGCAGAAAATGTTTAATAACATGAGGTAAACGACATCAGCATTAAATTGGAAAAAACACCACAAACAGGATTCATAACACAAACCATGAGCCAAAAAAAACCCACCCCAGCAAATTGGGCTGTATCTTTTCCCTTTGGTTCTTGAATCCAGCAACCCAAAAATCACCCAGAGTCCCCAAAGTCCAACACCCCCAAAGTCTCTTGGGTCTAGCAACCACCCAAAGTCTCACAACCCCCAAAGTCTCTGTCCCTGGTCAGTGCAGCCCCAGAGTAAAAGGGAGGCACGCAGGGTGTTAAGGGGCACCTTACGTGATCCGAGGCCAGCCATCTCTCCATGGGGTTCCGCTGCAGCCTTCACCAGGAGCCAGTCCACTTCCTGCCGTCCCACGAACCGCTCCGCTCTACAAGCTGCTCTGCTCCGTTCACCGACCTGTGAGCTGCTCCAGCCGTCCCCACAAGCAACTCCACTCGCCATTCCTTGGGCCGCTCCAACCGTCCCCGCAAGGCTCCACGCCGCTCGCTGCTCCTCCAGTCGTCCCCACAAATTGCTCCGCCAGCTGCTTAGCAATATAGCTTCAGGCTCCCCCACTAGTTAATGCAGCACTTTATAACTTTAATTCTTTTGTGATTTCAGCTCAGAGTAGGGGAGCCCCAGTGCTGGTGCACCATTGGCCCAAAGTGAATTCCGCTCAGCAGCCTGTAACTAAACTCCTAATGGAATCAAAGTTAGCTCTGATTCTCAACAGTGCAGAAAGGAGGTGGTGCAATTGGTGTTTCAAACCCGCAGAGGAGGGCCCATACCATCAAATACAAATACCTGTCCCCATCCTTTCTCAATTCACTGGGTTTTGTAACCCATGGCCCTTGTCATGCAAGTGCTACTTAGGTAATGGTGAAGGACTCACTCAGTCCTTCTGTCATACAACAGTTCCACTGGCCTTGATTCACAGAATCAAGGTAACAACTTTATTCTTCCTGCCCCAATAACAGAGAAACTGGGGATCCCACACCAGCCAAAGTAACCACTTTCAATTGCTGTTGTTTCATGCCCGGCGGGTGGGTGTGCCTATGCAAACAAGATCAGCCCCTGGAGTTCTTTTCCACACTCGCCATAATCCACCACCAGATGTCAGGGTAGAGCTCATCCTGACTCTGCTTACACAGGTGAGGGCATACCATTGATTTATAGTCCCAGACAAAAATGACATTAAAATGGAGTGAAGGTGGAGAGTACCTATCTGTGATTTAGGATCAAATATGTTAAAGGGCTGTTGTAATTATCCCAACCTCAGACGTGTTAAACCCAGGAAATTCACAGTTAAGGTTAGACTTAAAAGAAATCCAAACATGTTAAGGTACGGAAATGCACAATGAAGACATCCAACCAATCTTGACTCTCCCTGCTATAGGCTCTTCGAGCTTCTCATCGAGTTAAAGCTCACAGCAATCCTCTGGATAGGGGACATTGAAATACATTTTTGTATTTAATGGTCATTTCCCCTAGTTATTCTTCATAATTTAAGTTTCTCCTTCAGCAGAAATTTCAACTCTGCCCTGGAGAGATGTCATGGAAATACCATGTGATTATGATAAGGCATGTTAGTGTTTGTGGAGCCAGATTAGAACAATCTTTTTTTTTTTTTTTAAATCATATTTGGGTTTAGTTTTGTTTTCCAAGTTTTCCCCTTTCATGGAGTCACTACCCTTGTGGTTGTTTTTTTGTTTTGTTTTTTAATGTATTTTTTGTGAATTCACTTGTGCATTCTGGCTGCTTTACCCCACTTTGGAACAGCAGAAAGCAGCCATAGAATACAGGCCAGCTAGAATGGGTTTATCAGGCCCTTTCTGATGTGGTCTGGGCTCAGCTTAATACAGCTGCCTGAGTCTGGAGTTTGAGGTGTTCGTGCTTTTCCCAACAGAATTTCCTATCCTCTTGAGTCTGATGTCATTCCTTTTCCTTTTTATCTTTTTTTCTTTCCTAGCCTAATCGGCTGCCTTGAGGACATCCTGCAGCAGAGTCCTCATCTGAAATACCTTCTAGTTATTTTGAGGTCTGTACGATGTTTTTTCTTACGGGCACTAAACCCTTGACCTGAAATAACCACTTGTTGTTGCTTGCTGGGAGTTCAGGTTTCTCGTTTAAAGTGATCAGGTTTTTGGCTGCCAATAATGCAATGTTAACAAATTTGTTCTGGCATATTTATTTGTTGCTGTGTCTGTTGTTAGATGAAGAATGCAAAGCACAGGACGTAGTGGCAATGGTGCTTCTAATGTCTGACATATGATTTACCATCTCCTTCCAATGCAGAGTAACTCCAGAACAAAAGCATGACTTGTTACTCATGTAGTTTGTCCATAGTAAGTTTATTTTGAAACTGATGCATTGTTTGAGTGGTCTAATGACATATTATCACATTGTAGACATCTGGTATATAACAGTGATTTTCAGATTATTTTTTTCTGGCAACCCAGTTGAAGAAAATTGTTGATGTCCACGACCCAATGGAGTTGGGGATGAGGGGTTTGGAGTGTGTGTGTGGGGGCAGGGCTCAGGGCTGGGGCAGATGGTTGGAGTACCAGGGTGAGGGTTGCAAGGTGGGGCAGGGGGATTTGGGATGCAGGGGGAGCTCGGGGCTGGGGCAGGCAGTTGGGGTGTGGGAGGGGGTCAGGGCTCTGGGGTGGGGCTGGGGATGAGGAGTTTGGGGTGCAGGAAGGGGCTCTGGGTTTGGAGGGGGCTCAGAGCTGGGGCAGGGGATTGGGGCATGGGCTTACCTCTGGCAGCCTGTCCTGGCACTGTGGACCGCGATGCGCCCTGGAAGCAGCCAACAGCAGACCTGGCTCCTAGGTCCGGAGGCACGCCAGTGGGAGTGCCAATGCTCGGGGCAGGGGCAGCGTGTAGAGCCCCGTGGCCCCCCCACCCAGGAGCCGGACCTGCTGCTGGCCACTTCCGGGGCGCAGCGCGGTGTCAGAACAGGTAGGGGCTAGCCTGCTTTAGTGGGGCAGCACCACTGACTGGACTTTTAATGGCCCGGTCTTCAGTGCTGACCAGAGCCGCTGCGACCCAGTGCCTTATATTCTGTGACCCAGTACTGGGTCATGACCCGCAGTTTGAAAACCATTGGTATATAATGTAATGAGATTCATTTCCTCTAACTGCATGCGTCCTTGCCAGAGGTCTCCTTGCCACTCAAACTGAGATCAGGGGACCACTTATTCCTACTTTTTTTTTTTTTTCTAATGGGCCCATTTCATTCATCCCATTAGACATATAAATATCCACAGTGAGGCTCAGCAGAGCAAGAGACTTTGCACATTATTGCTTCAATCCTTTCTGAATTCCTTTTTTGTTCCTTGCATGAAAAATGTTTCTGTACTGTATGTGGTTCCTTTTTTTTTCCTCCTGACTTTTATTAGGTCATCCAGTCCTTCTGCATGTAGCCACGTGAGAGGCTGGACCACAAGTTTCCATGTGCTTTTCCCCTTTTCTCTTAAAGCTGCACCCTGACCTGCATTCATAAAAGTTATCAGATAATCATGGTGGTAAGCTGTTTTTACGTATCCTCTCACACACATGTCTGTAGCAAAGAGACATCCTGGGTCAGAGACTTTGATTCAGAATGCTAATGTCATTTTATTGTCGTCAAAGCAGGGGATACAGAGCTGCAGCTCTGCTGTTAAGTAGTATTTGTAGAAGTTTGGGAGGGCTAATCCCCCACCCTGTCTGGGTAATTACAGTGCCTGCATTTTAATCTGGTGATTGTGTGTGGCCCATATGAAGGGCGGAGTGGCTCCATTGAATTGACTAAAGCAGCTTGTGGGGATTTTGATGGGGCTGCTGTGGCAGAGACGATTATACTTTGGTAATATTGCTGTTTTGATTACCCATCCGTCCATCCTTCTAGTCCTTTTTGGCATGCATTTCAGTAGCTTATCATAATGTAAATTCAAACTGTTTTGAAGGGAATTGGCAAGCTGTATATCAAGGTATTTCATCTGGCTGGCAACCTTTTCTTTGGGGCTCTCCGGTGATTTGGGCAGTGGGGTTTTGCTGAGACATACAGTAAGAGCTCACTTTTATGGTGATTTACTGTCGAACCCCAGAGTCCTTTAAACTTCTCTAGACTGGAAAAGGTTTGTGAGAGCTCTTCCCGAGGCCTTGGCATATAAGCCAATGGGTTGTTCTAGTATAACAAGGCTTTGTCCCTTACAGGCCCTCTTTGTTTACCTTTAATCAGCACATGCTGCCTGAACCTTGCTGCAAGTGGCTTGATAACCAAGGCAAACAACAGGAGTGTGGGCACCCTGTCTCCGGCCATGTGCCAGCTGAAACTGTGCCCATAGATTCTAGCTGCTCCTGGTGACCTGTAGTCAGGATCCTTATCTAGGATTTTCATCTAGCTAATGCATTTGCCACCAAACCTCATTGCTCCTAGAGCTGCAAAAGGAGAGTCCCATCACCTTCTCCTTGTTTTATTGTTACCCTGCATTTTGATTCAGCCAACTATAGGTTGGAGGCCTGCCACCAATTCTGAATTTGGATCCAGGTTTGGATTACAAATTTCCCACAAATCCAGGGGTGTCTGTATGTAGGGTTTTGCTTTGAGCCCATCTGAGCTTTGCTCTTCAGAATCATCTACCGATGCTGCCTGGTGCTGGGTGGGATCTGGCCATGGGGAACCATTCTATATGGGGGTGTTACTTTGTTATTAGTAGCAACTCTGGGATCCGGGCAAGATTCCCTGGAAGGTAGCCAGGTGCTGAGGGAATGAATGTGCATAAGGCTGGCTCACACCCTTTCTATCGCTGATGGAGGAGATGAGCAATCAGGCCTTAAATGAGCTGACAGTCGGTCAGAGTTGGTCTCTTGAGTCAGACGCAGAAAGCACAGATGGGGAATTCAGGGGCTGTGTTCCTCTCATTATCCAGCCCAATCCAATGGCTCACCTCCACGCTGTTCCTGTTAAATGATCTCACTGCTGTGGCTAGAAAGAGAGGGTATGTCTGACTGGGAGAATGAGACAAAGGTAGAAACTTTTCTGCTCTCACATTGGAGATTTGTTTCTGGGTATGTCTACACTGCAATGAGACACCTGCTGCTGACCTGTGCCAGCTGCCTCGGGCTCGTGGGGCTGAGGCTAAGGGACTGTATAACTGCGGTGTAGACATATGGGCTCAGGCTGCAGCCCGAGCTCTAGGACCCTGCAAGGTTTGAGTGTCCTAGAGCCTGGACTGCAGCCTGAACCTGAATGGCTACATCGCAATTATACAGTCCCTTAGCCTCAGCACCACGAGCCCGAGGCAGCTGGCATGGCCCAGCCGTGGTGGTCTAATTGCAGGGTAGCTGTACCCAGAAACAAGCCTCCAAAGCGTGAGCAGAAAAGATTCTCTCTCATTCTCCCAGTCAGAACTCTGGTGGCACCTGGGAGCCAGGCCATCAGAAATGTCGATACATTTGAAATAACCTACCAGCCGCTCATGGAGTACGTGGGAAGCAGAAATCATGTGGTGGTAGAGGTTAGGCCAGACCCTCCTCTGAGCATTTACAGGAAACAAAAATCCTGCTGAGAAATCACAGCTTTAGCCTGGCTGGGGCCATAGCATTGGGCAGAGAGGCCTATTGGAGATGTGGGATCAGGGCAGTTTGGCTTTGGGAATGGCATAGAACCACTGTGAGCATGTGGGGATGCAGCATGACACTGGGATGCTTTGAACATAGGAATTGCCAGACTGTATCAGGGCCAAGGCCCAGTATCCTGTCTCTGACAGCAGCCAGTACCACATGCTTCAGAGGAAGGTGTAAGAACAATGAAGTAGGCACCTGTGGGATAAAATCTGTCCCCCCATGTTAGCTCTCACCCTGATCTCTAACCGCTGGAGATTGGCTGAAGCACCCAACATGAGGTTTAATAGCCTCTCCCTAAATGTATGTTAGCACTGCCTGTGATAACTGGATATTCTTGAGCATGTTGGGGTATAGCAGTGGGGAGATGGCTTCTGTGGGGAGGGGGGGATCATGCTATCCAAACCATGCAGGGATGGAGTGGTTTTGGGGGGCCAGGAATGTGGCATGGGAGCACTGTGAGGATTTGAGGAGAAGACTTTGGGTAACGGCACTGGAACACTATTGTGGGCTATTGGCGGCACAGCTGTATGGCAGGGCAGTGACCTAGGGCTGTTAGGGTCATGACAGGGGAAAGGTTAGAGTGCAGCATGGAAGCTGTTCGGGGATGCCGGAGCATAGTATGGGTGAGGCTTGAGGAGGTTTGAATGGGTTGTGGTCATAGCAGGGATGCTGTTTGAGAGTGTGAGGGGAGCAGTAGGAAAGCAGTTTAGGGGGATTGGGAGAGACCCGGGGAGCTGTTTGGGGGAGTAGAGGAGTTTTGGGGGGAGTGAGGAAGGAGTTGGAGGGTTGGGGAGCTGTATGAGCTCTTTGGAGTGCAGGTTGAGAATAGATAGGGCTTATGGGAGTAGGTAGGCTGTTGAGGCTTGGCTCCGATCTCACTTCATGATGGTGTAGATCAGGATTAACCCCATTGAACTCACCTGGGTTTTACCCTGGTGGAACTCTAATGAGGGTGATCTGAATCAGGCCCTTCAGTTTTTATTCTATACAAACTCTGTCCCTTAAGAAGCTCAGCTTTTCCATCCCACAAAAATAAACAGCTGAACTCTGGCTCCAGGATTCCCAGATGGACTGAGCCAGCCCTGTCTCACTGGAGCAGAGAGCACCCTGGCTGTCCCAGTGAGACCCAGTACCAGCGCTGGGCCTCCTTGACCCTTAGCACTGGCACAGAGGGACCCAGTTTGTCTCTTTCTTGAAATTCTGCTATTCAGCCCTACATCTTTCCTTCCCGGGGTGTTTGCGGGAGCTGCAGAGGGAGTAGCAGTGCTGAGGGAAAGGCAGCGAAGAGAAAGAAATGCTGCCTTTTTTTCAGAGTCGTTAGCTGAATTAGCAGGACAAACATTGTGGGAAGTAATCAGGCAAGGTGCAGCTCTCCTTCAGGAATGTTTGCTGCTGATCACACCGCAGTTGGAGTGCTAGAGAGTGAGTGAACGCTGGGCTCTCTTGACACAAATGTGAAGTAGGGTTTTGCTGCAGCTAGAGGGCTGTGCTGATGCACATCTCCAGTGCTCTGTCTGGCTATGCTGATGCACATTCCCAGTGCTGTCTCCGGCTGTGCTGAGGAGCGGTCCCCAGTGCTATACCTGGTGCTGTCACTGACTACCTAAGACTTGCAAGCAAAGCAGCTCAAGAATCCGTCCTGAAAGGAAGAGGCTGGAATCATTCCAGGGGAAAGGCTGTTCCTAGCCAGCATCATGCCTGGATCAGGTTTACTTCAGCTACCTTCTCTCCAACTTAGTGGGTGAGACACTGTTCATCACTCAGGTAAGGAACATCCCTGGACTTTTCTTATCCAGGTTACTTTCCTGCTTTGATCAGACAACAGCAGCCAGTGCAGGATTAACGGATAGTTGTTTCTGGGAGGGGTGGGGGCTGGTTAGGATTTAGCAAAAGATTTTGGACCCCAAATATTTCAGAGAAATTGCAGAGCCACTTCAGGCGGGTCTGAAAATCTGAGGTGGCCACAGAGAGAGAGGCTCTGTGGACTTTCCCTTTCAACTTAGCCCTCTGCTAAAGTTTGGGGATCCGTAATTAGACGGTGTGGCTAAAGAGAACTAATAGTCAAACCATCCATGATAGATGCTAGTCATGTCACTCTAGGCATCACTGGAAAATGCTGAGGTTCCTGGAAGATGTATAAAAAGCTGAATAGAATAGAGGAGACAATTAGTCATTTTGGTTAATTGTGCCAATAACAATACCTTCTACTTGTATGCAGGTAACCCCCTTTTCAATCCAGGTTTGCAAGGTCCTATCAGCTCTTGGGCAGTGCCTGTGGGAAAGGAGCTGTGTGTTCGGAGTTTCAAAGGGCTAGTGTGGAAGGAAAGTGTCTTTGGTATCTGACCAGTGCCTGGCTTGTAATTCATTCTCCTGCTGCTCCAGGTTTTATAGAAACCCCTGCTGTTCTACGCAGCCCCCCTTATGAAGCTGCTTGCTTAGCTTCCGAAAACTAGATTTCCTCTGAATGAGCGCAGCATCTGCCACCAGAAACTTCTCCCCCCAAAGGGACCTGAAGGGAAAGCGATGATGCTATGTAAATAATACAGATAATAAGTGGAGGCAGGTGTGAGGCTGGCTGAGACTCTCACAGGAAAATCCACTTTGTCTCAAGAGGGTCATAGATGGCTACTTGGCAGCGGGAGGAATTAGCCCATCAAAAAGGGTGTCGATCTATTTATCTAGCAAAAGTTTCTAGTGCAATTTAAATAGCTGGTAGATCTGCAGCATCTGGAAGCTAAATGCTCTTCACTCTGATTCCCTGCCTCTCCACCAGAGGCAGGGAGTAAACAGGCTACTGGAGAGCAAGTAGGTTGCTGCAGCTCCCGTTTGGTATCCTCAGTCTGTTCAGCACAGGTCCCTGCTTTGGAAGTCCTTAGGGCTTTGTCCCTCCCTGTCCCCTCCTAACCTTCAGACTTCAGCGCTGGGGAGAGGAGTCAGGCACTCTCAGGCCCTGCTATGAATCTCCCTTTCATACTGTCTGTCCCATGTCCCCTGTGCCCAGCCTGGTAAAGGCTGTCCACACTGCCCAATCGGGGTACTCTGTCAGGCTGGCCCAGCGTTCTAATGTGACCCATCCCCTTTCGATGAAAATCAGACACTGCCCAGGAAGGGTTAAACTGTGAGGCCGTCACGCAGCTTCCCCAGGGTGAAGAGAAATGCTGCCTGAATTGTGAGATTGGAATCTCGGAAGCTGGAGAGGGAAGCCCCCTGTTAGCTCACCTTGCCCATCTCCTGGGCCGGGTCATTCCATACTGGCTGTTCTCTAGCATTTGGTCCAGTCTAGTGCCGAACGTCTAAGGGATGGAGCTACCCCTCACCCCTTAGGAGATGATCTCCCAGCCCAAGAGAAAAAACAACAAGGAGTCCTTGTGGCACGTTAGAGACTAGCAAATTTATTTGGGCATAAGCTTTCGTGGGCTAGAACCCACTTCATCAGATGCATGGAGTAGAAGATACAGGAGCAGGTATAAATACATGAAAAGACTTGATTTGCCTTACCAAGTGTGAGGTCAGTCTAATGAGACCATTCAATTGCCAGCAGGATAAATAACTTTTGAAGTGGTAATGAGTGGCCCATTTCAGATAGTTGACAAGAAGGTGTGAGTAACAGTAGGGGGAAATTAGGTTTAGGTTGCTGTTCAGTAGGTGTTTCCTTATATTCAGCCCAAATGATCTCACTGTTATTTCC
Source organism: Trachemys scripta elegans (assembly GCF_013100865.1). NCBI lineage: Eukaryota > Metazoa > Chordata > Testudines > Emydidae > Trachemys > Trachemys scripta. The sequence continues at coordinate 42,861,401 of NC_048301.1, forward strand.
ATCTCATTACACCTAGGTACATCCCTGTGATCACCCTAAACAACCCCTCCCCCACCTTGGGGCGTACACCCTTCTGACATTTGCCAGCTGCTAACAGGCTGGCATTTTGCTCCTTTAATCTCTCCTGCCCTCTGTCATTTTCATTGCTTTTTTTCTGGACTCTTTCCAGTTCATCAAGCTCCCTCTGTAATGAGGTGCCTAGAATTGAATGTGGTAACCCAGTGTGGTGGCACCAGAGCCACCTTCCCTTCCCTGCTCCAGGGCATTCAACCTTGGAGTGTGCAGCACCAAACTGGCTTGGCCTTTGTTATAACACAATCCTTTGCAGTGTGGTATTTGCTGCCCACTCTCCCCACCAAATCTCACAGCTGTTCCTGGTCTCAGCTCTCCCTCCCGCTGATAATGGTGTTTGGGGTTTTAGTCCCTGGGCATAATACAAACACTTTCCCAAACTGAACCTTAGGCCAGGTCTGCATACAGACCTATGCTGGTATAACTATTTTGCTGCACGCCCCTGAGCAGTGTAGTAGTTACACCGACCTTAACCCCCCGTGTAAACAGCACTACGTTGGCGGGAGAGCTTCTCCCATTGATGGAGCTACCGCTTCTAATTATGCCGATAAGAGAGCTTTTTGAGAGCTCTGTGCATAGGAGCGTCTTCGTGCAAGCACTACAGTGGTACAGCTGCACCAGTGCAGCGTTTTAAGTGTAAACCTCCCCTTACTTTGCTATTTTTCTAACCTTTCTAACCCCAAGTGGCAGCTGCTTTTGTGGCTTTAGGATGGGACTAGCAAGCAGAAGATGCAGATTCAAGTTCCATCTCTGCCACTGACTTGCTATGTGATCTTGGGCAAGTCACTAAAATGTCTCTGTGCATCAGTTTCCCCATCTGTAAAATGTGATAATACTGACTCACCTCACAAGGGGGAGGAAGAGTGTGTGAGGACTTTTATTATGTATTGAGGGAGAGGCAGAGAGACCCTGAGCCAGTACAGTATATGCATAACATTAAGCCAGTGGTCCCCAAACTTTTTCACTTGTGCCCCCCACTTACCTGGTCTGTGTCTACCAGGGAGCTTCAGTGAGGAGCAGAAACCAGGAGCACAGCCATAGCTGGGAATGGGGCCGTGGTTGGGGCCGGGGCTAGCATTGCAGCTAGGGCCACAGTCAGGGCCCAGAGCTGGGGGCCGCAGCCAGGAGCAGAGTCGGGGCCGGGATCAGAGCTGCAGCTGGGGCTGTGACCAGGAATGAGGCTCTTGGCAGCAGAGCTGGGGGCAGAGTGGGGCTGAGTGGTGCTCCCTCCTGAGGGGCAGGCCTGGGCCCTGGCTATGCCCCCTGAACATTCCTCCATGTCACCTTAGGGGGGCGCACCCCACAGTTTGGGGACCACTGCAGTAAGCACACGAGTAGTATGCATTGATTTATATGGGGCTACTTACATGCTGAGGGTTATGCACCTGTTTAAGTGCTTTGCTGGATTCAAGCCCCAGCATCCAAAAGATGCTAGATGCATTACAGAAGTCTGAGACCCAGTCTTCCTGTGCCAAAGCGCTTCAGGCCTCAGGAGAGGACAAAGGGAAGAAATCTCAGTTGCATTTCTCCCCAGTTGTTCCTTCAAGGAGTTTTCACCCCTCTCCCCACCCAGAAGTCTAGGGGGCTGCACCACAAATCCTGCTTACTGCCCAAGATCTCCACAGATCCCAGAAGATGTTGGTACAGGGGAGCTTGGAGACGTCTGCAGGGGGTCTTTGTGCCTCTGCAGCAGCTCTTTGGTACTTTGGCTCCAACAAAATCTCACTACTAGGGCTTCCCCTGGAATCCCCCTTAAAGGGGAATCCTATCATGGGGTGGTGCCCTGAGCTCTGCTGGGCTGGGAGGGGAAGGATGCATTTCCCCACCTCCTTGTATACCCCCCTCAACTGTGGAGTGCCTTCTAGTGACCAGAGGAACAGGTTACTGTCATGGAGGCAGCTGAGCCCCTTCTACTTGGGAGGGCAAGAGCCATGAATGGAGGTGCCATCCAGGCACAGCTCATGGGAGCATGATCAGGCCCTTAATTGATTGATCATGAATAAGGCTGCGATTCTTTCACAGAGGTCACGAAATCCGCAACTTCCATGACCTCTGTGACATCTGCTGACTTCGAGCGCTCTACGGCCATCCACACCAGGCACTGCTGGAGCGACTTGGGGCCAGCTGCTCCAGTGGTCCCTGGGGCCAGCCACACCGGCCTTTGCTTGGGAAGCCCAGGGCCAGCTGGCTTTGGAGATCACCCGAGCAGCGATCGTGGGGGTGACCTGGGGACTGCCCGAGCAGCAGCGGTCCCCAGGCAGCTGGAGCAGCAGTCCCCGGGAGCAGCAGCTGAGGTGCAGTCAACCCCTAGCACTGGAGCAGGGCCCCCCCGGAGCAGTGGGGCCCCCGAAGTAGAGATTTAGTCAGGGGTCTTTTTGGTAAAAGTCATGGACAGGCCACAGGTTGTGAATTTTTATTTATTGCCAGTGACCTGTCTGTGACTTTTGCCAAAAATACCTGTGACTAAATCTTAACCTTATTCATGAAGCACTAGGTACCTTTTTAGACACGTGAGTGCTCAGTAGGATAGATACCCCACTGAGGACAGAGAAGTGTGCTTATGTAGGCCATCCACAGCCTCAGAAACAACTCTGACATTATCATCAAAGGGGCTGACAAAGGAGGTGCTGCAGTCATAATGAACAGGTCAGATTATGAACAGGAGGCTGCCAGGCAACTCTCCAAGACCACATTCTACAGGCCACTATCCTCTGATCCCACGGAGGAATACCAAAAGAAACTACACCATCTGCTCAAGGAATTCCCAGCTACAGTACGGGAACAAATCTACATGGACACACCCCCAGAACCCCGACCAGGGGTATTCTATCTGCTACCCAAGATCCATAAACCCGGAAACCCTGGACACCCCATCATCTCAGGCATTGGCACTCTGACAGCAGGATTATCTGGCTATTTGGACTCTCTCCTCAGACCCTATGCTACCAGCACTCCCAGCTATCTTCGAGACACCACCGACTTCCTGAGGAAACTACAATGCATTGATGTTCTTCCTGAAAACACCATCCTGGCCACCATGGATGTAGAAGCACTTTATACCAATATTCCACATGAGGATGGACTACAAGCTGTCAGGAACAGTATCCCTGATGAGGCCACAGCAAGCCTGGTGGCTGAGCTTTGTGACTTTGTCCTCACCCACAACCACTTCAGATTTGGGGACAACTTATACCTTCAAGTCAGTGGCACTGCTATGGGTACCTGCATGGCCCCACAGTATGCCTACATTTTTATGGCTGACTTAGAACAACGCTTCCTCAGCTCTCGTCCCCTAGTGCCCCTCCTCTACTTGCGCTACATTGATGACATCTTCATCATATGGACCCACGGAAAGGAGGCCCTTGAAGAATTCCACCTGGACTTCAACAATTTCCACCCCACCATCAACCTCAGCCTGGACCAGTCCACACAAGAGATCCACTTCCTGGACACTACAGTACAAATAAGTGATGGTCACATAAACACCACCCTATACCGGAAACCTACTGACCGCTATACGTACCTACATGCCTCCAGCTTCCATCCAAGACACATCACACGATCCATTGTCTACAGCCAAGCCCTAAGATACAACCGAATTTGCTCCAACCCCTCAGACAGAGACAAACACCTACAAGATCTTTATCAAGCATTCATAAAACTACAATACCCACCTGGGAAAGTGAGGAAACAGATTGACAGAGCAAGACGGGTACCCAGAAATCACCTACTACAGGACAGGCCCAACAAGGACAATAACAGAACACCACTGGCCATCACATACAGCCCCCAGCTAAAACCTCTCCAGCGCATTATCCACGATCTACAACCTATCCTGGAAAATGATCCCTCACTCTCACAGACCTTGGGAGGCAGGCCAGTCCTCGCTTACAGACAACCCCCCAACCTGAAGCAAATACTCACCAGCAACTACACACCACACCACAGAAACACCAAACCAGGAACCTATCCATGTAGCAAACCTCGTTGCCTACTCTGTCCCCATATCTACTCTGGCAACAGCATCAGAGGACCCAACCGCATTAGCCACACCATCAAGGGCTCATTCACCTGCACATCCACTAATGTTATATATGCCATCATGTGCCAGCAATGCCCCTCTGCCATGTACATTGGCCAAACCGGACAGTCCCTCCGCAAAAGAATAAATGGACACAAATCGGACATCAGGAATGGTAACATACATAAGCTAGTAAGTGAACACTTCAATCTCCCTGGTCATTCTATTACAGATTTAAAAGTCACTATCATTGAACAAAATAACTTCAGAAACAGACTTCAAAGAGAAACAGCAGAACTAAAATTCACTTGCAAATTCAACACCATTAATCTGGGCTTGAATAGGGACTGGGAGTGGCTGGCTCATTACAGAAGCAGCTTTTCCTCTCCTGGAATTGACACCTCCTCATCTATTATTGGGAGTGGACTACATCCACCCTGATTGAATTGGCCCTGTCAACACTGGTTCTCCACTTGCGAAGTAACTCCCTGCTCTCCATGTGTCAGTATATAATGCCTGCATCTGTAACTTTTACTCTATGCATCCGAAGAAGTGAGGTTTTTACTCACAAAAGCTTATGCCCAAATAAATCTGTTAGTCTTTAAGGTGCCACCAGACTCCTTGTTGTTTTTGTAGATACAGACTAACACGACTACCCCCTGATACTTGTGCTTATGTAGCTTAATATCATCTGTGAACATCATTAACCTCCCCCTTTCAGATCACTAATAAAGATGCTAAATCAGACCAGACCCAATACTAGCTCTACAGCCCACTCCCTGCTCCATTCCGTGCTGTTTGTCTTCACCCTTTGTTTCCAGTCCCTTGGCAGGTTCTCAGTCCAGGTGGCTGCATCAGACCCAAGCCAGGCTGAACTGGTTTTTCAGGTCTGATTATATGGTGCACAGTCTAAAATTCCAGTGATGATGCTTTATTTTTAAAGCACCTAAAAGTGTGCGTGGCACTTCATGAAACGCGGAGAGGCCCAGCCCCTGCCTCCAAGACCTGCCGATCAAAATCCAGCTGGGACATGACAAGGAGGGAAGAAAAACAGACCGGCGGGGTAAATTCCAACTCCAGTAGACATAACCATGCTAGCTCAATCAGACCTAGCATGTGTATATCTCCTTGGGCTGGAAATTACCCTCCCCCCCTCAGCTCCGAGGGGGCCAGACCCAAAGGAGAAGGGAAGGACAAAGACAGTGATAACACTGTTCAGCAAGGCATGGGCATAGTGTGATGGCTCCATTTAAAAAATTCATGGCATCCACTGCCATCATCTGCCTCCTTGCCATCACAGCTGCCTCTCCCCCAACACACGGCCCTGTTGCTGAGTATAATCCCTCCAGCTGCCGGCAAAAGCAGGAGGTGAGGGAAAGAGAGGGAGCGCCTTTGTGTTGGATCTTTTTGCCTAGAGCAACCTGTGCCTGGGGCTGGAAATGAACAGGGTTGAGGAAGGGCTTGGGGGAATATTGAATCCTTTTTTCCCCTCCCCGGCTACAGTTGCTCCTGACTTCAGACTGAGTGTGGGAGAATCAGTGCTAAAAGTCTGGGGCGGGGTGTCTATTATCTGGAGTCGTGGCTGTGGTAAGACAGTGCCTCAAAAGTGCTCCCCTCAGCAACCGGGCTCGGTTTTTAATTTGAATTTTCTTTTCTTTTTGTTGCTGGGTCCATGACCCCTGAGCAGTGCCCCCCATCCGCCGCACACACTTTAAGCACTGGGGGGAATGCTGGGCTTTACACAGTCACTGCAGCACTGTGGTTTCTCTGAATAGAGCTGAGTGCCAGTCCAAGCCCAGATACATCAGAGTAGATTTGCAAAGGGGCGGTGGATGCCCAACTGCTGTCAATGTTCAAGGAGATTTGGGGGACCTGTCAGGCCTTCTGTGACTTTGAAAATCTTCTCCCCTCATCTTATCTTTAAACAATTCATTTGCTGTGCATTGGGTTTTTATAGGCTGGCATGAGTGGCCTTTCTACCAGGGTTAGACATTCTCTGGGCAGGGCTCTCTTCTCCCTCCCAGCCATATGGCAAGAGTCTTTGTGACTATAAGCCATAAGACTCTACATTGTTGAAGTTCCCATACTTCCCTCTTCCCATGAGCGTTGCAAGGAGAGCAAGAGTAGTTTAAAAGCCTGAAGCAGATGTTACTTCTCCTGTCATCCTTGAAAACATAATAAGCTTCTTCACTCTAACAGCTCCCGCCAATTTAGAGGCGAACTTTCTTAAAGACAGAGAGCAAATCTCCATCAGACTAGTCCAGGTGGAAACATCAGACACTAAAAACAAGGCTAAAAAAATCTCAGGCTGCAGCTATTAAGCTGGGTAATGAGACAGGCCTCACACTTTGTATCAAACAGGGAATTCTTTACCTGAACTTTAATGGAATGATTCATTTCTTCACTACACCGGCTTATTGCATCTGTGAGAAATACTTCTGAGTTTGAAAAACTGAAATAGAAAAGTGCAGCATCCAAAATATGGCTTAGTTTTTAAAGTGATAGCAGATACTTAGCACTAGAAGTAAAGCATAGTGAGTAAGGGCTTTAAATATATTAGCAGTAGCACCCATGGGCCCACATGAGGCTCAGGGCCCCATTGCGCTGAGCATGGTAGGCAAAGACAGTAATAGTCTCTACCCTGAGGCTCTTAGCATCTAATTTGAAACAAGACAGGATTCTGAGTATAACAAACACTAGGAAGGCAGAAATACCAGTAATGCTTGACAGCCCCACCTTTACAAAGCTGTGACAGGTTCCCGCCAGGGTGCCACTTGGAACTGAGGTACCACTGAACCCTCTGACCCACCAACCTGGGCTCCCTCTCACACTGTACTGCTGTGACAAGCTGCAAAGCCCTCCAGCCTGCACTTTCACCAGCATTCGCACAGGTAGGGACACACCCTACCTCCAACCACCAGCTTCCCAGCCTGGGACCCCAGAGTAGAACCGTCCTGCCCTGGTCAAATCTGGCCACTGTATGGGTTTAATACCTGGCCCACCTCTCCCTCAATGTGAAGAGGACAATGCACATGTGTGGTACCAAGCAGAGATTTTCCCCAAGCACTCCAGTCAAAGCTCACTGGTTTAGATTAAAACAAAAGCAAGTTTATTAACTACAAAAGATATATTTTAAGTGATAGCAAACAGATCAGAGCAGATTACCTAGCAAATAAACAAAAAAATGCAAACTGAGCTTAATATACTAAATAGAATGGGCATGAATAGCAGATTCTCACCCTAACTGATGGTACAGGCAGACTTGTAGATTCTTAAGGCACAAGCTGCACTTGCTTTGCAGCTTGGAATCCCCAGGTGTTTCATAAACAGGCTAGAAATCCCTTTAGCCTGAGTCCAGCACTTCCCCCAGTTCAGTCTTTGTTCCTCAGGTGTTTCCAGGAGTCGTCTTGTGTGGGGAGTGAAGAACCCCAGATGATGTCACTCCCTGCCTTATATAGCTTTAGCATAGGGCGGGAACCCTTTGTTTCAAAACTTGATTCCCAGACTGGTTTGTGGAAAAATACTGACAGCCCAAGATGGAGTCCAACATCATGTGACCTGGTCACATGTCTTTGTAGAGTCACAGCAGCCATTACTTACAGGCTGTCTGCAGTGTTCTCAGGAAGGCTCAACATGTGGGAGATAAGCTTCTCCTAAGGCCTATTGTTTTCCCTAATGGGTCATTGCCCTGACTAAGCCCTTCCCAACCAGCCATCTAGACTGAAAGCATCTTGTCTAGTGGGGGTTACCCAGGTATAACTACATTTGAAGTACAGATAGATGGTCAGTATTTATATCTTTGGATACAAAAATGAGATGTGCATACAAATAGGATAATCATATTCAGCAAATCATAACTTTTCCAATGACACTTCACATGACTTATCTTGTACAAAATGCATCATAATTATGCCACAACCATATTCTAATAATATTACTATGACGAATATGGGGTGCAGTGTCACAGAAGCCATCAGTGGTTGCTAGAAATAGTTCTTGAGGAGGGAATCTGCAGCGGGCTGCTTTACAGGTCAGCTCAGGGCATTCCAGACATCGGGGGCAGTGTGGAAGAAGGCACAGAGATGTTCAGGAGAGAAGTAGACCAGTGGGCTGGTGTCTAGCCGAAGAGGTGGTGTGATAAGAGAGAAGAGTGGATAAGGAAGGCAGGGCAGAATGGTAAAGGTTCTGGAAGGTGAGGGCAAGAAACTGGAATTGATGTGATGGAAAACAGGGAGCCAGTGGATGAATCCAAAGAGGGGGGTTACCATAGGCTGGGAAGACTATCTTGGCAGAGATCTTGGCACTCCTAAAGCTCTCCATGAGACCAAATGCATATTGTAGTACAGCAAACATGAGCAACTGCTGAAAAGCATGGTGGAGAATTCAGAAACATAACCACTAGCACATGAAATCGACCACAGGCACATAATAGTGCACAAACTTCTGTGCATGTTCAAGCAGCAGCAGCTATCTCTTGTCTCATCCTTAGCATCCAAAGCCTGACAGAGCTCCAAGAAAAGGCAGAGCTAGTTTTATGGGATGACAAAATCTGATCGCATTATACTTCTACCCCCAGCCAGGTCCCCTGGGTGGGGAATAGTGGGGTCAGTGAAGATGAGTGCCATCTCATTGTTGGAAAACATTCATAGCCACTGGATCCCATAAGTCTAAGTTTGGTTCTCAGAAGCTGTACATGCTTGAAATTTCAAGCAGGTTTTCTTGGGGACTAGATGACAATCTCTCTTTCACCTTCTCTACTAGTGTTTATTTGCCAGTCAGCCTATATATGGCAACTCTGGCATGATTTTCTTGGTGAGATTCAGAAGTGAGCAAGGGGAACTCGAAGCATGCAGCCTGCACTCCTGTTACTCTGTTTCTGTGCTGTGAAGTCTGAGGATGGCTGCAAGTTGCTGTAGAAGTTACAATTCCCTTTTTCGTGGCCCAGATTCTCTGGTCTGGCACTTTATTGCTGAGATGGGCTGTCAGAGCCCTGACAGCTAGCACCATGTCAGATACTCAAGTGTCTCCCAAGCTTCTCTCATGGGTTAATTCCTCAAAGGGCTTGAGAATTTGAATGACAGCCTCCGCCAGACTCCACTGTGCTGAAGTCCAATGCCTTGGCCTTCACCTCCTCTGAGCAGAGCATTATCAGCGGCCAGTTGTTCCCTTCCAAATTAAAAAAAAAAATCAGTTGCGTCTGACACGATTTGCTCTTTACAACCCCCCAATGTTGCTTACTGCTCACATTGCCCTCTAGGGGTAGAGACTTTTCCTTTTACCCCTGGTTCCATTATTTGATTAGGGATTGAAGGCAGAGTTATGGGGAATGAGGCTGCTCTGGTGTAAATCCAGAGTAGCTGCACTGAAGCCAATGGAATTACATTAGTATCACAATCTGCACCACTAAAGCTCTTGACCAGGCCCTCATCATTTCCTGACTTCATTACTGGAACCTCTTGCTCTCCGGCCTCCCTGATGCTCCTTGCAGACCTCAGGTCCATTCAGGATGCTGCTCCTAAGGTCATCTTCTTGGGCCTTGCCCTCTGCTGGCTCTTCTTTCTCCACCACATCACATTCAAGCTTTTTGTCTTCCCCTGTAAGGCCCGGCATAGCTCTGCTTGTCCCTACTTACCTGCATTTGTACCTTGATGTGTTGCCTTCCCCATCCACTCTGCTCCACCAGTGACACCAGCCTCCATTTGGCCACTTCTTCCACAAGCACCATTGTGCCTCCTTCCATGTCTCTTCAGTGTGCATGGGACACCCTCCCAGAACTGATCCAGAAGGGCACTACCCTCTCCTCCTCAAGCCCCACTCCTGCCACCATCCCCACGGGAAATCATTGGCTAATGGCCAGTGTAGAATGTCCTGGTGCCCAGTTTATTTATTTATGTCTTATAAATTAAAAGACCACACTGACTGGAAACATGCTACTATGCACCTGTAGCCTATGTAACCATGTGTTCCTCTTCCACTGTTACCCTTGTCCTCCCTCACCCTTCCCTTTGATTGTTTGATACACCAAATTGTTGTCTCTGTTGCATTTTGCCTTAAACTAGACAGTAAGCTCTTAGGGGCATGGACCATATCTTCCCATGTGTATCTGCAGTGCCCAGCGCAATGGAGCCATGATCTTGATTGAGGCCCTTGGGCGCTACTGTAATTAATAATAACTAGTGTGAGCAAGACCAGAATCCATGTAACTGCTGGATTCACACTCAACTTTTTCTGAGGATCACTCCCACTTTTGTCTTTCTCCAATCTTCTACACCACTGGATCAAGTCAAGCGAGCTAGGAGTCCGAGGCCCCTCCCATTGGTTCTCAGCCTTTCCAAACTACCCCTTTCAAGAGTCTGACTTGTCTTGTGTACCCCAAGTTTCACCTCACTTAAAAACTACTTGTTTACAAAATCAGACCTAAAAATACAAGTGTCACAGCACACTTACTGAAAAATTGCTTACTCTCATTTTGACCATATAATTATAAAATAAATCAACTGGAATATAAATGTTATACTGACATTTCAGTGTGATACCTGAATCTGTTTTTCACTGGTGAGCCTTGTCTAAAGCCAAAGCCCCGCCTCCTGGGGCTGAAGCACGTAACTTAGCTTCACGGGACCCAGGCATTGCCCTGCTTGCCACCCCCTAATGCCGACCCTGCACTTGCAACTCCCTAACCCCATCCCATGACCAATATTCCCTTTAATTTTCTCCATCTTTGTGTGGAATGAATTTTTTTATGTGCAGCACCAATATCGAGGTAATGCTGAGATCTGGGAGCCATTGTGACTTCATTGGATGATGTGGGAAAGTTATGGAAAAACTTCCATCTGAGGAAAGATTAGTACTATTTAGATTAGAGAATGCATACGTAAGAAAGGATATAATAGAGTTGCATAAAATAATGAATGGGATAGAGAAGGTAAATTGGGAGCTCCTGTTTTACCCTCTCTTAATACAAGAACAAGATGGCATTCAATCAAAATGAAAAGCAACCCATCTAAACCCGATAAAAGGAAACATTTTAACATAATGAACAATTGACTTATGGGACTCACTGCCAATAGATATAACTGTACACAAGAGTTTATACGCATTCATAAAAGGATTACGTGTTTATATGAATAAAAATACCCCCTGTCACCTGAGCAAGCAATGCTCTATGGAGAGACCCTGCTGCTACCTATGGCAGGTGGGAGACAAATATAAACAATTACTTTCCTTTCTGCAGCTCCGTCCCTCGCCCTTCCCAGGATTCTAGTGCCCTCTTCTCCCTGTTCCTGTCCTCAGAGCAACTACTGACCAATCCTGCTCCTCCCCGCTTCCAACTGCAGCTCCCTCCCCTTTGTCCCATTCTCCATCAGAACCCATGTTGAGTGGCTGATTGTAACTCAGCTCACTGCCTGGGCTAAGACTAAACTAAGTACAGTAAACTGAGTGCAGTGCAGACCAGTGCCCTAAGCCTAAAGATCTAACAAGGAGAAAAGGAAAGGACCTTTCTACAGCAGCCCCTTCTCTGATAGAGACAAGAAATACTCTCCCCCCCCCCCCCAGCATCAGAAAGACATCCCTAAAAGTGTGAGTAAGTGCCTCTGATAGGCCTGAGGGACAGTGTGTGTGAACGGATAAGTGGGGAAGTGTGTGAGAGCAGATATATGGGAGGGAGAATAAGATACACCAAAATATACAGTCAAGAGAAGGGGGGGAAAAGGAGGGAAGGAAAAGGGAAGGAAGTATAAACACAAACGATACATAATACATTACAATAATATTAATATAAAGCTATTTTATTAATATTGGTTTATTGCTTCGGATTCTCATTAACTAAAGTTATCATATCCCATAAGTTTCCTGAACAATCCAAGCCATACAACCCTTCCCCCCCACCATCCCAAAAAAACCAACATAGTTAATGGAGGAGTAATAATAAAACTAATAATAATAAAACTACTACTCTTCCTTCTGAGGCCATCAGATAAGTTTTTACATTTGAATTAATTTAGCCACACAATAACTATTTTGAAGCAGGTAAATATCATTAGCTCCTTTCTACAAATGGAGAAATTGTATTAATACTATTATTTCTCTCATCGTAGCTTTATGACAAAGTAGTCTGGTCCCCAAGTGCACAGGGTAAGAGCAGAGGTCAGGTAACAATGTATTTCTTTAAACATATTGGCTATTTTTAAAAGTTATTTTACATTTCAGTTCAATTGTACTAGAGTAAAAAAATATGTCGTTTTCTATTGTCTGGTTGTGGGAGCAGCAGCAGTTTTCAAAGCTGATAAATAATGTAAACTCCAAGATCAGCTCAGATTTTAATATAAATTGCAATGTTTAATAATAAATTGTTTCCAGTGCTGCTGAGGAAGCCCCCTCTCCTCGCCGCAGCACTGGGGCTGGGAGAGAGGCATCTCTCCTCCCCCATAGCCCTGCACACCCCAAGCTCCCCCAAGTCACCATCACCAACCCTCACCTCATCCCACTTCCCCCACCCACCCTACACATCCTCCACGCTCACCCATGTGCGCACCTGCGCGGCTGGTGCACGGCCCTTGAGGGCCTCCTGTGTAGCCACGCAGGCGTGCACCTTAGAGGGAACACAGCCCATGACCCCCCTGTGGGCTGCAACCCCCAGGTTGAGAGACACTCACCTAGATGAATTGAGTACCCTCTTGAAGACCTCTGAGTACCCAGGGATACACAGACCCCTGGTGAGAACCACTCTAAACTATCCATGCCCGGTACCTGATTGGGAATCAACTCTTTACCTTCTGATAAATGCACCATTCTCTGTAGAGCGACTGAGACATCTAAAGGCCAGATGGAAAAGTAGCAGGTCCATGGATTTCATAGGAAAATCTATTTTTTGTATGCTGATGCTGCACATTGTGTGCTGGGCGCTGCCTACACATGCGAAGAGGCTCCCGGCCCCAAGGAGCTCACGTTCCAGGAGTACAGGCAATGTAGAAATGATGGGGGAGAGCAGGAGACAGTCGAAATGTGGACCTCTTATATATACATTGGTAAACTCACATGTAGCGTGTTAACTTACCCAGCATGTTCCAAGCCCCTCTTGTCTAAGTGCACCCTAACCTGATCCCTGCAAGAGCCCATCTGGTTTGCATTGGTACGTTTTAATGGAACTGGGATGGAGGTGTGGGGGAATGTAAGGAATCCTGATGGAGCGTCCCCGCTATGATGCTGCTTTGTGCAGCTGCCGGACTAGCGCCACTGAAAGGATTGGGGGCTGATGTTCTGGCTGTCACCATCAGGAGTCATGCTTCGGCCCAAAGTAGTCTGGATGAAATGTTTCTGCAGAGAAACATTTATCTAAGTGAGAATGAAGATTTGATTTGCATCTGGAAATCAACCAATTTGACTAGTGAATCCCTGAAAAGCAGCACACAGTATCCCAATTCTCAAAGCAATTTAGTCTCTGTCAGCTCTGGAAGCCCATCACTGAGGCAGCTGACTCTGCCCCTATTAGGAGGGCAGAACAAATGCCATATTCATTCCTTTCCAGCTCTCTCAAACAAGTTGCTTCACAGCTGGGCATGAGTTGTTCATCACAGACACCCTGTATCGTGCCCATTAGCCAGCCCACAATCTGTGTCACCTTCTTCCCTGTAAATCCTTCCCTTATAACAGCTCTAAAATCCCCTCTCTCATCATCCTGCTTGCTAGAACCCCTGTACGCACCGGCTCATAGGTTGCTTGGATTACACTTCCCTCTCCCTGTGTCTCCCGCAGACCCCATCCCTTCCATCCATATGCTGCTCTGACCAGCTTTTTCCCTTGGTCTCTTTCCACCTTGCATCCCTTTCCTGGCTTCCTCTCCTTTTGCATCAAGTTCAAGCTCCTCACTCTCTTCTTCAAGGCCCTACGTAATCTCACCACTGCCTACATCACTGCATTCATTTCTGCCTTACCTTCCCCCACCATACCCTACTCTGAGCCTATTGCTCTCACTTTAAGGCTCCTTTTGTCTCTTGCTCACACTTGACCTGGCCCCTTTTCTCATGCTGCCCAGTGCCTCATCCACTTGGGACAGCTTTCTGCACACCCATGTGACTGAATGGCTGGTCTCTGCTCCTTCTGATCCCTCCTGTAAACCATTTCTTTTGCTCATCCTTCCAACCGTGATCCTCTTCCTGGTACCCTTTTCCCCTGCTTTTCACCTGCCTGTTTGGGTTGGTTCTCTCTTGGTCTGAACCAGATAATTAGCTCCTGGAGGCAGTGATGTCTCCTCCTTGTGTGTCAGGCAGGAGCAGGGCCTCCTCTTATCTCTGGAAAACACCAAGCACAATTATGTTCATGTGCACTTACGGGTTGGCACTCCACAAGTAACAATAATAACGTCTCCGTTGCCTTCTCTGTGCTGTCATGTCAAATGCTGCGCAACATGGAGTCTGCCTATCGTTATGCCTTGAGGCCAAGGCAGGTGAGACTATTTGTATGCTATTTTCACTGTAGCTGGAGCAGGAGCTCCTCTCCCTGCAGCTGCTGTGCTGTGTTGTTATCTCCTGGCTTCCCTGATTGCTCCTCTCTCAAACAGCTTCACCATGAGCCTGGCAGAGTGGCTGCAGTGCCCGGTACTGCTCTCTGAATGTGCCAGCATGGCTCAGTTGGGAGCGCTCTTGCATGTCAGCCAGAAGGTTCCATTGCTTAAAGTCTCACATCCAGATGTTCTAACCTCCTCTGGAGGCATCTGGGGAGATGTAATCCAGACATATCCTAACAGTGAGGCAGGGCTGAATGTTTACCTGACAGAACAACTAAATTGTGATTCATCATTGGAAAAGCTACTTAATTTACCATTAACCCAGCTTGTTACCCCCAGCATCTGTGCCAAGTGTCAAATCAGAATCAAGGACTGTCCACAGAGAGGAGTATTCACTGACTGTAACCTTATTGCACTGGGGAGGATAAACGTGCCAGTCTAGTCTTGAGAGCTGGGGGCTTTGGCGCTGGGAGACATCAGTCACACTCAACGAGACCCGGATTTATCCTGGGGCTACTGAGACCAGAATCTGGCCCTGTTTGTTTTTTCCTTAGCTCAGTTCATGTTCATTGTCTCCAATGCGGCACTTGTTTTGGTGATCTCTTGGTGTGAGGCACACTGATCAGTTTTGTGTTCTGCCAAGGACTGGAGCAATGGGCAGGGGAGGCTGAGACTGGGGGTGTAGAGGCCTCACCCTCTGGAGTGACTGAGTGTGCAACTGTAGGGAGAGAACAGCCAAGTAATTATGGATACACAGCATGCATGGGTACCTGGGCGATATCCCAGCCTGACTGCAGGTACAGTCTGTCTCTGTCAATCTGATAGACTCCCTCCTCCAGGTGCATCTCTCTGTCTGAGCTCTGTGTGTATGTATCTTCCCTAACCACCCAATGACACCTGCTGTTACCCGGTCTCAGTATTATGCAGACTAATTCTGTGGAGTGAATAGTGCCGCATTCCATCCAAGTGAGTTTATAATGAGGATGGAGTGTGCTTTGCTCTCAGCCAATTTTGTCTGTTCACTGCTTCTTCGCTTTGATCTGCCAGTTTCATTCTTTCTCTCCAAAGCCTGATGATGGGTAATAAGGCCCCAATTTCGTTAAACTCACTGAAGAACTCAAGGAAGTCTAGGCTGGTTTGGAGTTTACCGCATGATTTGCTGGACTCTGTCTCTTCAGGGGTCGGGGAGGGGGAATGACTGTATGTCTTTCTTTTCTTGCTTCTCCTGTAATTCCCTACATCATCCACATATTCTCAGGAGCATTGTAGGTGCTGTGCAAACATATGAAACGCAGTCCCTGTCCCGAAGAACTTACTTTGTTCACTGCACACAAACACGTGTACGCACACACACTCATCTGCTATATCTGTGCAATGCTCTGACCTTGGTGCCTTTAAAAAATTAGAATGATCTCTAACCCTTCAACAATTGTGTCTTCCTTCCCCTGCCCCGGCTACCTCTGTGATATTAGAGGGCTCTTCAGAGAACATGCTAACCCTGTTGTATTAAAGTAGGAAGCATATTCCTTGCTTGCATTACAATATAGCTGAGCACAGCACCTATAGGGCTCTGACACGATATCCCTCAATGCTCCACTTCCACATAAAGCTACAGCTGCAACCTAATAATCAGACTGTTCCTGTGCCTGCACTTCAGGGTAACTTTGCATATTTATGAGACCTGTGGTGGAAAGGTCTCGCTTCTCATTTCTCTCCTTATCCTGGGGCCCTTGTTATCCAGCTTTCTCCCTAGAGAGGGAGCTGCCGATGCAGTTTGCTGGGATTTTTCTGTAGCTGTTCCACAAAAGAGAGATTGCTGACCATGATCCTCCCTGTGCAGAGTTGGCCATCAACTTAATACAGCAATTCCCACACTCCTTCCTGCTGCAGCCACAGTCTTATGGGATGGTTCAGGGCAGATGTACTTAGGTTACCTCTAAAAAAACAACAAGGAGTCTGGTGGCACCTTAAAGACTATCAGATTTATTTGGGCATAAGCTTTCATGGGTAAAAACTTCACTTCTTCGGATGCATAGAGTGAAAGTTACAGATGCAGGCATTATATACTGACACATGGAGAGCAGGGAGTTACTTCGCAAGTGGAGAACCAGTGTTGACAGGGCCAATTCAATCAGGGTGGATGTAGTCCACTCCCAATAATAGATGAAAAGCTTATGCCCAAATAAATCTGTTAATCTTTAAGATGCCACCAGACTCCTTGTTTTTGTAGATACAGACTAACACGGCTACTCCCTGATACTTAGGTTACCTCTGTTGGCCCTTGATTCCCTACAATCAACACCCTAATATCCTTTTTTCCTCTCTTTATAACACCATCTCTGGGAGCCAAGCCCCTGAGGTGTTGAAGGGCAGCAAGGAAAAGAGTATTGGGGGCCTTATATCACAGAGAACATTATAACAGAGGGAGCTCTGTTCCACAGAGTTACAGAAGCTAGTGAGGGAAAAGACCCTGGGTGCCTCCCATCCACCCGCTGTCAATGCGGGATTGTTCTCTACGTAGCTTAGTGCTTTGTCCAGCATAGCTTTAAAAGTCCCAAGCGGCTGGCCTCCATCACTTCCTATGGGAGAGAATTCTGCAACCACTACTGCTCACTCTTGGGGAGACTTTCTTAGTACTTAATTTACATTTTCCCATCTGTTCCTTGATTACTCCCAATTTTACTCCCTTGAGCCACCCTGAGTAATTCGTCACCCTTCTGGATACTTACACCCTTCAGCTATTTGCAGACTGTTACCATGTCCCTCTGTGTTGTCCCACTAGACAGATTTTGCTCTTTCAATCTTTCCTTGTAAATCTGTCCATCAGCCCCATCTTTGTTGCTCTTCTCTGAACTTTTTCCAGTTCATCAGTATCTTTCTAGTTATAAGGTTCCCAAGCTCACATAATCCGGGTTCAGTTGCAGTAGAGCTATATAAAGAGAAACAATCACCTTTGGGCTTTGTTATTTGATGCCTCACAAAGGCCTGTTTTGCTGCCATATTGCACTGCTGGTCTAACTTGCTGTCCAATATCCCCACTAAATCTCTTTTAGCCATCTCTGCATCCCAGCACTTCAATTCCATTTGATTGCCTGTGTTTCAGATTATTTTCCTCATGTTTTAGCTGTCTTTTTCCAAGTTCAGTTTCATTTTATCTCATACTTATGTTTTCAATTTCCCCAGGACCCTTTGCATTATTTCTTTACCCACCAATATTCACAACGCTTCCCATTGTAGTACCGT
This sequence comes from Trachemys scripta elegans, assembly GCF_013100865.1. Classification (NCBI taxonomy): domain Eukaryota; kingdom Metazoa; phylum Chordata; order Testudines; family Emydidae; genus Trachemys; species Trachemys scripta. The sequence continues at coordinate 42,879,244 of NC_048301.1, forward strand.
GAGCAAATTTAATTAATGTGCAGTTCATTCCTTCTTCTGGATCATTTAATGAAGATCTTAAATAAGACTAGATGTAACATTGAAACATGCAATATTCACTAAACGTTGCCCTGCAACCCCATACAGGACCATTTATCAGCACCCTTTGTTCATGGTCCTTCAGGCAGTTTTCTGTCCAGTTCAGTGACTATTTTCCACTTTGAATGAACTTTGGCAGAAAAAATGTAATGAGAAAAGTTGTCAAATGCTTTACTAAAAATGCAAGTTTGTCTGCCAAGATCTTTTCTTCGCAAACTCCATGGTTGGATCATTATCCTGTAGACGTCTCGTGATTTTTCACCCCTTAATATTTGTTCCATTATTTTATTAGAAGTAGAATTTAAATTTACAGGAAAGTAATTGGCAGGATCACTTTTTTCCCTTTTCCAACCCTCCATTAAAAGCCCATTTCTCTGTGACTTCCTTGAATTAACTGTCAGTGCCATAATTTGTTAGATCATTCCTTCAATATTCTTAAAACAAACCTCATCCAGATTGTTGTACTTTTCTATTGAAAATTTCCCATATATGCCTGTACCAGCCTTTATTAATTAATTTTAACTAGGTCTTCCTTACTTGTTAATGGTTCAAATAGAAATTCTTAGTAGGATGGGAAAATTAAAAATCTGGGGCATGCCATTAGTCTTATTTCGGTTGTTGGGTTTAGTGTGTGGATGCTGGGTGGTGTTGGTGGGCTGTGACATACTGAAGGTCAGACTATGATCTCAATGACAGTCTTGGTGGGGAGAGGCATGAAAGATGTCTGAATTAAGATGGGTAGGCCTTTAACAACACAAGGTGGTGCTGAAGGATTTGAGGGGAGGGAGAGAATGATTTCATCTTCCTGAAGGGAGGCTCAACTTCCAAAAGTTTGGGAAATGCTGCCCTAAAGGGAAGGGATGGAAGCTCATTGATAGGGATATTTTGAAGCTGGATACCATACTAGGAATTGTACAGTAGGGGAGAAGCTGGGATTGGCCCTGGGGACAAACACATGGGAGCTAATTGGGCTTTTGATCCTCAGGAGTCTTCAATTCAACTTCTTTATTTAAATTTTCATCTGGAGGACAGATAAAATGAAGGTGATATGCTTTAGATCAGAAAGAGTGGCATGCCCCAGAGAGCCCTACATGGGGCAGATGAATCTGCCTATACTATATAACATACTGCAGAGAAAGAAATTACTAAGGTGTCTAAAAAGAAATGACATTCTGGGCTGCAAGGCAGAAGGGTGTCCCATTGAGGTCTATTTAGGAGACAGGTGCATGCTAAAGAACTGCTGTAAAAACAGTGTCTAGTGTTAGAATTAGAGGTGGCCAAATAACGGAGTTTGTACCCCAGGGGAAAGTCTGATATTCTAACATTTGTTTTCATGCCAAATCAGGAGGAAAAGTCAAAATATCAGCCGTTTTCCCAGAACAAAGGGTTCCAAAATATTTTGATTTGGAAATGTTAAAACGAGCGATGTCTACATTGTTAATTAAAATGAAATGATTCATCATTCCCAAAGTACAGTTTGATTTGAATTGACATTGTAAAAAAAAAAAAGATTCTTTTCCTGTCATTTAAGAAATGTCTGTTCAAAACCAAATGTTTGTTTCGTTTATTTTTTGCTGATGGAAAGTCAAACAATTTTGTCAAAATCAACATCTTCCCATGGCAAATTTTGATTTTGACAATCACATTTTCTGATGGGAAATTGTTTTGTGCAAAAAAATGTCAGCCAGCTCAAGTTAGAGTCTCCGGAACTGAGCTCCGTGGTAGGGCTTTTCTATGCTCGGGGTGCTGCTGGTTTAATTAAAGCTGTGATGTTGCGCTAGTTTAGAAAAATGGGTTTAGAAAGGAAAGATGGTGCAGTAGTTAGGCGGCTATTCGGGGCTATAGGAGACCCGGGTTCAATTTCTGCTCTGTCACAAACATCCTGCATGCCCCTAGGCAAGTCACGTAGGGCTGTCCTACACTACAAAGTTAAGTCAGTTTAACTACATCTCTCAGGGCCATGAAAAATGTCACACCCTGTGTCGTATAATTAAGCTGACCTAAGCCCCAGTGTAGACACTGCTAGGTCAATGGAAGAATTCTTCTATCAGTCTAACTACCGCCTCTGAGAGGTGGTTTTACTACATGAATGGCGGAACCCCTTCCATTGCTGTAGTGAGTGTCTACACTGCAGTGGTGCAGCTGAACCAGAGTAGCGTGTCTAATGGAGACATACTCCTAGGCTGGGTAGGTCTACACTTGGAGCTGGGGGTGTGATTCATGGCTCGAGGAGACATACTTGTGCTAGCTCTCATTGAGCCAGAAGCTGAGAATAGAATATAGCCATGACTGTGAGACAGGCTAGCCACCGAGTACGTACCTCTCTGAGATCCTAGGCAGGGACTTGGGGTAGCCACAGCTGCATTCTGTTCATAACAGGATAGCTCAATGACAGCTAGCGTAAGTGTTTCCATGAGATGGAATCACGCCCCTAGCTCAAAGTGTAGCCATACCCTTTTTTCTCTGTGCCTGAGTTCCCCATCTGTATAATCAGGGCCGGCTCCAGGGATTTGGCCGCCCCAAGCAGCCACAAAAAAAAAAAAAAAAAAAGCCGCGATTGCGATCTGCGGCGGCAATTCGGCAGAAGATCCTTCACTCCTAGCGGGAGTGAGGGACCATCCACCGAATTGCCGCCGAATAGCTGGACCTGCCACCCCTGTCCGGAGTGGCTGCCCCGAGCACCAGCGTGCCAAGCTGGTGCCTGGAGCCGGCCCTGTGTATAATGGGGACAATAGCACTTCCCCACCGCACAGCGGTACTGGGAGGACAAATACATGAAAGATTGTGAGGTGCTCAGGTACTACAGTGATGGGGCCATATAAAGACCTTCAGTAGATAGGTAAATGCAGCTGTGGGTGTAGACCAGGCCTCAGCTTCTCAATCCCTCTCTCCCTTACTGTGCTTTGTATAGCGTATGGAGTGGCAGACCCCCAAGAGAACACTAAGACAGTAACAGTAATTAAAATATCCTCACAGCAATCTTCCATCTTCCCTGAATTTATACTCACTCCCTCACCAGCCCGAGCCCTGGCATTAAAAAGCGCTATGAAAGCTTGAGTATGTTTAGAAACCATTAGCTGCTGAAACTGTAATGCATGAAGGGCTGTAATTTACTGTGTGTCCTGCTAGTTTCGGACGTCAGAAAGGCCCCTTAAGTGGATGCCAGCTGTGCATCTACTGCAATGCCATCTGGTATCCTCTAAAGCAATATAAATTATGAGCCACCAGAAAGGATGCAACAGGCATTCCTATCTGACTGTATGGTCCCTTCTCAATGTGCATTGTAGATACAGCAAATCCTCCACTCATTCCAGCCTGATGTTATCAGATCATCTCATCACATGCTTAGCTTACTGTCAGCTTGTGACAGATGAACAGCTCCTCAATTATCTGAGACAGTGTTCAAGCCATGGAATAGGGTTCCTAGATTCTTGTTCTCCCTAGTGCAGCCAGATAGGGCCATTTTAACTGGCCAGTGTCCTGCAGTCATCTCTGCTGTGCCCAGTAGATGTTACTATGAATGAATGGTACCCCTGAATCTGCAGCCTCGCCTTGTTGATATTATACACTCACTCCTTCCTTTCTCTTTTATTCCTCAGGGTTACCCTCCTGTTAGCTTCTCCAGGCCATTTTTAGCAGAATGGAAAGTTTGAGTGAGCTTCAGAACCCACTGCTGGCCAAGAGCAGCAAGCATCTTCACGGTAGCTACTCCTACCATCAGCATCACCCTAGTCATTGCTGCCAGGGGAAACTTTACATCTTTCAAAACACTGGCAGTGCCAGGACTCACCAGCTGCTGGATGCCAGTTCTCTGCAGCTGGCCGTTGAAGCATTGTATGGTCCCAACTTCATCCTGGTGAAGGATGAGACCAGTCTCAAGGCCAAGGACAACAAAGGGGAGAGCTGTGAGACGACCTTCATGGAAAACAAAGAGGCCCCCTCTGAGGCTGCAGATGGGCGAGAAAAACAAGGGCCCTGCCAGATGGAGAGTGACATCAGAATCCAAACAGTGTCCAATGAGGTGGAGGAGGAGGAATTCCAGGAGTATGAGGTGAGCTACTTCTAGGAGAAACAGCAACAAGCTGCTCCCCGGTGAATATGTCCGACTGTCCTTGGGGGTAGATGGTGCACAAATGGTACTGAAGGTGTTAAATTTCTACCATCCCCTTCTGTCTGAACTCGGCATCACCACAGAGTGTCCCAGCTGCTTCTGTTGGTGTCCAATGGGGTTATTTTTGGTGGGATACTTTGCAAATCTAATCTGACTCTGAAATCAAAGTGGAGCTGAGATTAAACCATCCAGGAGGACTTAATCAATTATTATAATGTGATCTCATTTCATTTGCATATTGCAGTCCCATTGGTTGAAATAAAAGAACAAGGAGTACTTGCGGTACCTTAGAGACTAACACATTTATTTGGGCATAAGCTTTCGTGGGCTATTTCCCCATGCTAATTTTTTCCCTACTGTTACTCACACCTTCTTGTCAACTGCTTGAAATGGGCCACCCTGATTATCACTACAAAAGTTTTTTTTCTCCTGCTGGTAATAGCCCACCTTAATTGATTAGTCTAGTTAAAGTTGGTATGACAACACCCATATTTTCATGTTCTCTGTGTTTATATATCTTCCTACTGTATTTTCCACTGTATGCATCTGATGAAGTGGGTTTTAGCCCATGAAAGTTTATGCTTGTTAGTCTCTAAGGTGCCACAAGTACTCTTCTTTCTTTTTGCTGATACAGACTAACATGGCTGCTACTCTGAAACAAGCCACAGAGGGTCCTGTGGCACCTTTAAGACTAACAGAAGTATTGGGAGCATAAGCTTTCGTGGGTAAGAACCTCACTTCTTCAGATGCAAGACTTGCATCTGAAGAAGTGAGGTTCTTACTCACAAAAGCTTATGCTCCCACTACTTCTGTTAGTCTTAAAGGTGCCACAGGACCCTCTGTTGCTTTTTACAGATTCAGACTAACACGGCTACCCCTCTGATACTCTAAACCTGTCACCATTGGTTGAAATGTTATCCTAGTATTGTGAGTTTCTCTTACACTATAAAAAGCTCATTTGTCCTTTCCCACCCACCCCTCTCCTCTCCAGCTCTGGCTTATTACAGAGCCAATGTTACTATTTCTGTCAGCTAGATAGCTGCGCAGCAGCAGCACTGCAGTGAAGGTGTTATATTTTTAGGGTTGGAAAGTAATCTGGGGCACCGTGAATTGGCCAGAAATTCAGCCAAGAGAATGAGCCATCTCAGGGGGGGTGTCCTTTGAAATAGCCATTGCGTTAAAAAAGGGCTAAGTATAGATGAATAATGATGTCACACTTTGTGTGGCAGCCACATGTGGCGTACATGCTGCTCTGTCACAAGGCACTTGGGTATCTTCATTGGCTGCTCAGAGGGGACCTCATTTACCCATGGGGTGAGGAAGCTGCCATTCTATCCCTCTCCATCCCCCTCCCCTATAGCAATCTTGTCTTGTCACCATCCTCCCAGTCCCCTCTTGACACCTTCTGTGCCACACCCAATCTCCTGCCTCCCACACATTCTCCCTACAGTTTGTTTCCTGTTGTTGATCCATGCCATGCTCCATATTTTCCCTCCCAGTCCTTTGATAGTCTCTTATCATTCAATTCTCCCACTCTGCTACCCACATTCCTCTGCATCCTCAATCTCTCTCATGCTCTCTGTATTACCCTGCACCTCCTCAATCACCTTCCTGGCACTCCTTAGCCTCTGACTCTGCCCCCAAATTTCCCTCAGTCTCCCTCCTGTACCCTATATTCCCTAGAACTCCCTCAGTTTCCCTTCCTGCTCCTCATCTTTCCCAGTAATCTCCTATGCCTCCAGCCCTCAAGGGGACAGACACTTGGAGTAAACCTGGGTTGATTGGACCCTACCAGAGCCCATGTAGTAATTCGTCATGAAATCTGAAGCAACTCAGTCATAGTTTGATACCAACTTGTGGATAGTTCCACAAGTTTGAGACCAACCATCATGAGACGCTTAAAATATAAATATATCATGAGTCTTGCAATAAAATAATGGCTGGCGAATCTGTGCTATGGCTATTTATATTGATGTGTCCTGTGTTCACTTAGGATTTTCCATGCGATATAGAAGTCAAGAACAATACACAAGATTAACAAAGGCAGGACTCTGTTGGAGTGGATTCCATTAGCCCTGCTATTGTTGGCATCTGCTGTTTATCTCCAAATCCATTTCTTTGGACCATGGCGATATGCCTCTTCCAGACTGAAACAGGCACTTGCCCATTTCCATAGGTTTACACCACTAAAACGTGCCCCCTCCAAACTGAACGTGGGCCAAAGGGTGCCCAAGACAAGGAGAAAAGTACTAGACACTCTGAGTGGCACAGACATTGAAAAGAGGAACAGGGGTCCTCATGAGATTAGGGTAGGGTCAAATTCAAGCCCTTTCCCTTACTCTCAAACCCCGTCTGGCAGGGGACTGGTCCACTTAGTTCTAATGAGAATGAGGCACTTTGCCAAAGCCAGCACACAGCCCATTATGCCAAAGCTCAAGATGTTTAGGTATAAGAATAATTTCCAGGGAAATCCCAAATCTCCACCAAGTTTGCTGAAGACTCAACCTGGGAAGGAAATCAGAATCCATTTCAGTCCCCAAATTTTCTCATTACATTTCTTTCTCCTCAAACCAGCTTGAGAGGATGCAGTGGTTTAGAAACTCACTCTCTGAAGGTTTGGGTCAGAAGAGTTAGAGAATATATGAAAAGAATGGGAAAGAAAAGGAGGTGAGACTGAAATACAGAGAGTGAAAGGGGTGGGGTGGGAAGCACTGCTTAGATACAAAGTGATAAGTGCCCTAGAAATACCATCGGTGGGCAGACTGACAGGGGCAATTCTGATTCAGGGAAAGCCCTTAGTAATAGGACACAGAACATTTTGTGTCAAGAGCTCCGAGTTGCCAGAGGTTGGTAGTGACCAAAAGTTTTTTTTCCACCAGCAGCTGTGTGGTGGTCTGCAGGCCATGAGATCCTGCATCTCAGCCCCGTTCCCATCACACTTGCCCCCATGCAGCAGGTCTGGACGGGCCATAGCGACTGCACCCCTGTTTTATCCCTGTGGCAGAACCCTCCAGTGCTGGCCAGCATCAGACTGGTGGGAGGAGGGAGGACGCCCCTGTGTCAGTATTTGCAGTCTCCCACCTCCCCCGCGCCCGGTTTTGACAGGCTGGCCTCATGACATGTTTCAGGGTCACGTAAGTGTCAGACATGCCCCACTGAGGGGTGAATGGGGTGCGCTTGCATTGCTCTTCCCAGGCTCGCTCTGCCTGGGCACTCTCCAGGCCTGACGGCTCTGCGCTGCTCAGCAGCACTGAACTCATTTGTTTTCCAGAGTGACTCCTCGAGTGACAGCGAGAGTGAGGATCATTTCCTGATGCTCCCCCCACGAGACCACCTGGGCCTGGCCATTTTTTCAATGCTCTGCTGCTTCTGGCCCTTGGGAATCGCTGCCTTCTACTTCTCCCATAGGGTGAGGAATCCATTTGCTGATGTCTCCTTTTCTGTGCTGCACATGCTGGGTTAGGTAATGGCTCTAACGCAGGGACCCTGCAAGCCAGAAGAACCCCTTGAGTCAGGGGCTTGGCACCATTCCAGTCAGTGAGACACACATCTCTGTCCCTCCCATTGGTCCTGTTTCCAACCCTCACTGACCCAGCTCTGTGTGCTGGGGCACAGCAAGTCATGCTCCAGGGCGTGTAGTGCTCATCCACGCCCCACAGCAGAATTACATGGTTCCACTGCAGCCAGGGCTCTCCATGATCATGTGGGGGAACTAGAGGACTTGCCCTTCAGTGCAGATACTATATACTATGGACCAAAGTCCCACCCTTTGTGCCATTCTGGTGGTGCAAAGGGACCCGAAACTGACCATAAGTTGCCAAATGAGAATTTCTCCAGCATGGGTGAGTCTTTGGCTGGGGTGGAGCTGCTATAGTCAGTTCCTACATTGCCCTGCTCCAATTTCTGTGCTTCAACAATCCCTGGAGGGTGGATGGTCTCCTGGGTGACTTTTACCATCTGGTGTAGCTTGGAGCTGCCCTTAGGCTACTCCAAACTGTTCCAGAGCCAGCAATGGACCTGCTTGAGAATCCAGCTGCCTCGGAGACTGGGCAGAGCAGAGACTCTGGCCTCTGTTTCTCATTACAGGGGTCCCTCCAGTCATTATGTCTGTAGTAATGGCCTCTGATGTTGTCAAATAAAGCCAGTTCCCCCTCTATAAAATAGGGATCATAACACTCCCTTTGCCAACCTGCTGGTTAAACCTGGAGTCAATATTACTCTCTTGCTTAAAGCTGGGGAAGGATTGACAGCTCTCCCAATTAAAACATGAGTCCATTGTGATCTTCCCAGTTCACACAAGGGGCTTGATTCTCCTCACACTTGTGTGTAAGTCAAGTGTAACTCGGCCGCGTACAGCCTGGCACAAATAAGGAGAGAATCTGGGCCTTGGCCTGTGTTAGCTCATACTGGCTGCTGCTCTAATCAGGGCATGGACCAGATTCTGTTCTCAGATTCTGTTCTCAGTCACACAGATGTAGATCCAGAATAATTCACTCGGAGTCGATGGAGTTGGGCCAGATTTATACTGGATGATACCAAGATCAAAGTTTTTCTCACAGTCTTAAGAATGGAGACAGTAGAAATAATAATAAAAGATAAGTTATAATGCACCTAGCTGAGAATAATATGAAAGGAACAACCTAGCACAGCATCTGTGAGACAAAATGAGGTCTTTAATCTGCTGGAGTTCTTTGAAGAGGAGCCCTTGTTGTTTGTTTATCTAATGTAATTGCTGTACATGGTGCTTGGTTATTACTCGGATTGTTTGTTAGTTCTTCAGGACAGGGACTGTCTCTGTGTTTGTTTAACAACTGAGAACACGCACAGTGTTTAAAGGAAGTTAAAAGCCCCCATCCTGAAGAGCTTGCAGTCTAACATCTCTCTCCACCACTGTATCACTCCAGTTTTATGCCCAGTGGGTTTCCATTGAAATCAATGACGTTATGCCAGTGTAAAACTAGAACAATGCAGTGGGGAATCAGTGTGTAGGTTTTAATTAAGAATGAACAAGTAGTGGATACAAGATGACAGATGGGTCTATTTAGACCTTCAAAGGCTTTTGATAAAGTCCCAAACAATAGGCTACAAAGGAAAGGTGGTAACCCTGGGCAAGGTGGGTACAGTTCTGTTATAGGTTATTATACACTGGTTAGAAGGTAAAAAGTTAAAGGACAAGGCTAAATAATTGTCAATCCTCAACCAAGGAGGAGATTAATAATGGGTTCCCCTAGGGAACAGTTCTCAGACTAGTTATGTTAGATATTTTATTAATGGTTTAAATGTTGGGGTTGAATAAAGAGGCGTCAACATTTGCTGATGACACAAAATCATTTAGGTGAGGAAGGCTGAGAGGAACTCTTGAAGAATGTAACACAGCCAGGAAACTGGGTAACATGATGGCAGATGAGTTGGTACAGACAAGTGCAAGCTGATGCCCACTGCAAGGAGCACTTCAATCTTGCTTGGCACTGAATTAGCCGCTCAGGAAGCAGTGCGGTGTGTCACTGTATGCAACCCTGAATCTGTGCAGTGTGCAGTGGTGGCCCAGAGAGCAAATGAGATGCCTGGATATTGAAAGGGGAATAGAGAGGAATGTAACAATGCCATAGCATAGAGTGGTGTGCGTCCTCACCTTGAATACTGCATTCAGTACAGGGCACTTCATCTTAAAGATGAGGTGCACTAGGAGAAACAGGAAAAGGTAACAGCAATTAAAAAATGACTAGGAATACAGGTACTGACAGATCCATGGTCCAGGCTGTCTGCTGCCTTTTCCCTGCTTGTCCCCAGAACCAGATGCTAAGATGTAAATTCCCATAACAATCAATTATGGAATAATCTGCCTCTGGGGGAATATTCTTCTTCACTCTTATCAGTCAATGATTGGTTTATCCTAGCTAATGTATCTGCACTATTCTTGTTGTTCATATACATGTTGACTCCACTATGTCCTAATATCATGTGGCAGTGAGTTCCACAGGTTATTTATGCATTGTGCGAAAAACTGTATTTCCTTTTATCACTTTTAAATGTGTTGCCTTTTAATTTCAGTAAATGTCCCTGTGCTCTGGGATTATGAGAAAGTGTAAAGGGCAGTGCACCATTTACACCCTTTATCCTATTCACTATATTGTGAATATTTTCATTTTATGGAAATGATCAGAGGCCTGGAAAGACCCTTTTAACCTCTACCACATGAAAGTATTTCTAGTCCTCTGATCATTTTCATTGCTCCCCTTCAAACTCTTTCTATAACTGCCATATCCTTTTTGAAATGATGTGGCCAGAACTGAACACCAGAGGAGGGTGACCCACCAATATATGCAATGACATTATACTGTTTCAGTATTCTTCCTTATCCCTTTTTTAATACAATGTAACCAGAAATAATTTACATATTCCTGATTAGCCAACATACTGAAGACTATTAGTACAATATAGGTAGTATCTCTGCATGTACAATCCTTCTGGCATGACATCATGAAGTTCAATTGCACTTACATTTCAAGACCACAAGTGCACGAAGTGACATATTCAAAAGTCCAAACACAACCAGTTCAAAGACTGATCCATCTACAAATGTATTGATAGCTGTAGCTACTCACCAAGAAATACACCTCTACCCCGATATAACGCGACCCGATATAACACGAATTCGGATATAACATGGTAAAGCAGCACTCCGGGGGGGCGGGGCTGCAAGTTTGATATAACGTGGTTTCACCTATAACGCAGTAAGATTTTTTTTGGCTCCCGAGGACAGCGTTATATCAGGGTAGAGGTGTACTGTGCTGGGAAGACCTGGTGCAATTATCCCTGTACCATGAGAGTGGAGTTTAAGAATATCAGATGCATACATGTACTTCAAACTTCTTAACCCCTCAAACCTACCTTTTAAAGGAAAGCCGTGTCAAAGTAAAGTTGCACAAAAGGGAAGGGGAGGATAAAGGTTGGGAGTCAGTGCTGTTCCCTGGAGTAAGTGAACAGTCATTCCTCTTCCCCAGAGGGGTTAGATGGTGTTAATAGTCACTTACACATTGTCTTCTCTTTCCAGACCAGTAAGGCTGTCTCCAAGGGGGACTTCCACATGGCAAGTTCGGCCTCCCGGCGGGCCCTCTTCCTTGCTGCGCTCTCCATCACCATCGGCACAGGGGTCTATGTTGGCGTGATTGTAGCACTGATTGCTTATCTATCCAAGAGTGGCCATGTATAGCAGAGACCTTCACGCCAAAGCTCAGCACTCTGCACCCAAAGGCCAATGCTAGGGGGATTCACGCTTTTGTATGGAGCATAGGACACAACGCAATGCTTGCAAGGGCCGCTGAGCAGCTCCATGAGTGGAGGGATCCAGGCTTGGATGCGCTGTACAGGGTCTTTCCCTTTTACATGAACAATAGACTCCATTTTCCTTTACACCTTGGACAACTTGCTAACAATGTCCTGCTAGTAAAGAACTCAGCACCGGCTGAAAGTCCTGGATTCTGAGGCTGGGAGGAGCATGTTTCGCTTAAGGAAGAATGTGGAAGAGATATTTTTAGTTCATCTGCAGGGCCCGGTGCAGCCACTTATAGTTTTCAAAACAACATGTTCATGTTCTAGTCCTGCACTGTGAATCCCACCACCTCATGTATCAGCCCTGGTCTGATTTTGAGGCACATGGGGAAGAGAGGGCAGTGGCTCCCAGGCTGATTGAGAGAGAGAGTGGTCAAGGCTCCTGTTGTGGGGAAAACACTTCAGTTTTAGTGCCATAAGCTGGCAACTGTCCCTTTAATTGCCACAAACTAGGAGGACACAGTGCAGCCCTAAATAAAGAGAGAGCTCTGGGACTCAGTCTGCAAAACCTCAGCTAACAGCTCTGACACCAGGCTTTATTTACCCTAGTCTCATTTACCAATCCCTGGCTCAGCCCTTGGTGATTCAGACCTAACTCTGGACTCATAAATTCATTCTAAACAAAACAACGAAAGGTCATTTGGGTTGGTAACTGTGTGTCATCATTTCATGTGTAGAAGCTGGTTGGGAAAAACCTCACAAGTCTTGTGTATTATCGTCATCACAGTAGCACCTAGTGGCCCAACTATTGTGCTAGGTTCTGTAAAGACACATGGTAAGAGCTCAGGCTCCGAAGAACGTACAGTCTCAGGAGCCAAAACAGACAAAGGCTGTGTGTGAAACGGAGGCACTGAGAGCTGACATGATTTACCCGAGGTCACTGATGTCAGGGCCATAGAACCCTAGGCTAGGTACCTCACCTTTAGCTTTAGCAGTGAGCAATGAAACACTCCAGGTACTGCCAGTTAGGGCAACACCCAGAAGAAAATATCCTGTTCTGCCCCCAATGCGTCTACTTCCAGGTAAATAACAACCCCCTCAGCCAGAACTGGCCTGATCCCATTAATGCTGGTCACAGACAAATAAGGAGGTCAACAAAAAAAACTCTTAACTCAGCTTTGTGTATAACGTCCAGCCAAAAATACTGTTTGTTACCGGACAAAAGCCACAGAAGGAGAAAATATATGTTCCAGGGTTAGAGACTGAATGACAAGCGATGGAGCCGAAACCCCAGGTGGAGGGTGAGAAGAAGTGTCTGTGCAAGGCTCTGTGCTGGACAGGACCCACATTGGAAATGCCAATGCCACTTAGCCCTGCTTACAGCCTATTGCTTATGTGTATAGTGCCAATAACACGCTAGGTGCTTCACAGACGGATGTGGAGGCAGGGTCTTTGCCCCAAAGAGCTTACTGTAAAGAGACACTTTCTGCTTCAACCTGAGCTTCTCTCTGTGCCTCAGACGCCACATCTTAAACCCTCCTCACCTTGGCCAGTCCACCCTGCACTTCTTCCCTTGCCTCCCCACGCCTTACCCTGATGGGGTGTAGACAGGCTCCCAACTCACCCCTCCTCCCTGGGGTTTCCATGCACACTATAGCATATTCTGTAAGAAACTCAGCATGTTCCTTGATCCGTGTATTGTTCATATGTACATTTAATTCTAAAGCAGCATGTTAATATCTGAGATTTCTATTGTACTTGAGCCATAAAAGAAGGAAACACACAAGAGATGAGACTTGTTCAGAAGCTTCTCTGAAGGTCCCATTATGTTTTATAACATGAAAGAGTTAAAAGAGCGGGAAACGGGAATGTATCCTCAATGAGTTGGATGTGGACAGAATGGGGGCACACTGTGCAAATGGCACAAAGCTATTTAGATCAGGAAAACCCCAGGATGCTTGTGAGGGAGGCTGGAGGATGTAATCCAGCCAGTGGCTGGGCAACACAATGGGAGATTACAATTAACTTAGATCACTGCAAAGAAATACACTTTGAGGAAAAGAACCTAAACTTAGAGCCTCTGAATTCATAGTAGCTTCTTAGGGGAAAGATTTAGGCATCCTCATGGAGTTCAGGTTGCCCAGTGCACAGTAGATGTTTAAAAAGTAAAGATGCTCAAAAGAGAGAGAAAAAATATAATGATTTTGAATAACAGTGAACTCCTCTGTGGAGTTACTAACAGGTCCCCTGGAGAGGCTGGAAACAGTCAGAGAAGCCAACAAAAATGATTCAAGGCCTGGCAGTACTTGAATAAAAGAGATGAAAGTTAGAGCAGTTCCAAGGTTTTCGTTTTCTTTTTTACCATTCGGTAAAATCTTACCAGTTTGACCGATTCATAACTCAGGGAGTGGGGTCACTTGAATCATAGTGAAAGAAAGTAAATGGGAAACAAAGAGAGGGAAATGGGCATCTAGTTAGCCTGGGGGAGTCAGTGCCCCATGGGGTCACCATGCCGGAAATCATGGCTGGATTTCAAAAGAGAATTTGATGGCCAATAATCACTTCTGAAGCTGTGCAAACTAAAAAGTGTAATGAAATCTCAGCCCATCAACCAGCCCCCAAAGAGGTAATATGGACTCCCCCTCCCAGCCATAGCAAGGCACAAGTGAACAGCAGCATGGGTGGGAGGGTCCCATCAGCTACTGTCCACTAGATAGAAGCAATAGTCTAAGGGTCTGATGTGTTACATTACTTGTACTGCAGTGGTGCCTAGAGGCCTCACCAGACATTGGGACCTTACATTGTGTACCAGCATATAGTACAAGACAGTTCCTGGCCCAAAGAGCTTACTGTCTAAATAGACAGGCCCAGGGACCACACTGCCATGCATCCCTTACAGCAGGAGCTGAAATACTGGGCACAGGATTGACCAGTGGCCTGATCCAGGACATCAGGAGCCAGGATCCCAGGGACTACATGGTATTGCAAATCAGATGTGGTTGCAGCACAGAGGGGCCAGTGTCTGGATGAAAATCTGGGGAAGTGTCTGCTGATCAGAGGGTGAGGACAAGAAGGTAGAATTTGATGCAGTAGAAAATGGGGAGCCAATAGAGAGATTCAACATGTGTGTGTGGGGGGGGGCAGGGGGCAGGCATGCCAATGACCAAGTTAGGAGTCCAGGGTCCCATCCTCCCTGTGAGCTGGAGCTGCCTGAGCCAGAGTAGGGCAGAGCTAAGGAGAGCGCAAACGCCTGAGCTGAGCTGGAAACAGAGCAGCCGTAGCCAGAACCAGAGGACCAGAGAAGCAGCCCAGAAGGCAGAGCGGAGCTGCAGCTAGAGCAGCCCAGAGTCGGGAGCTGGAGCCACGCTGACTGTGAGCCAGGGCTGAGCTGCAGTGGGGAGCTGCAGGCCCAGCACTGGGGAGCAGATGCTCGCTGTGCCATGAGTAACACACGAGCCAAGTGCGGTGAGCAGCTGGGAAGAGTGAGGGAAGAGGGGCTCTCAAGGTCAGGCAGGCCTCTGGATAAAGGGAGTTGGAGTGAGGACTTAGATCCATTCACTAGCAATTTCACCGGGTTAGTGCATAAGTCAGGAAAGTTCCCCACAATAATAGGACTATCGCCCCACTTACATTAGGAAACCAGCTATACTCCAGGTGGCTGGCCGCTGGGATTGGCTAATTCCCAGGTCTCTGGGGAGGGTAATGTGGTGGGAAGGTGGGACAGTCTGTGGCCATTGGGAGGGGCGCTGGGCCAGGGTCCTGCAGCCTCCCCCATGATAGGAGCCCTCTGCCATCCTGGCCTACCTTACCACCATGCCTCCACTCCCCTGCTGGGCTGCCACTCACACACCTCACTCTGACACTGCATGGGGCGGGCAGCAGCAGAGCCAGGTGCAGGGAGCAGCTGGCTGGACCTTGCAATGGCTCCCCAGGGAGGTGGAGTTCTCTGCCCTCTAGGGACCCTCTTCTATATCTCCTGGGGGGTGACCATCTACTGAGGAGGTGTGGAAGGGAGAAGGTCTCAGCCCAAGTAGGTCTGCCCTGAGTACCTCGGTGCAGAATGTGGAGAACAAGAGCCAATGTTTTCTCAGCCCCTTGAGGTGCCTTCCAGCCCTGCATCTTCTAGGATTTTATGAGAGTCCCAATGAAAAATAATTTCTGTTTGCCAAAAAAAAAATCACTGGTTCTCAGCTTCCTGAGTCCCTTGGGTGCATTTTAGGTGCATTTATGAGTCAACAGTGTGATGCTGTTGCAAAAAAAGCGAACGTGATTCTGGGATGCATTAACAGGTGTGTTGTGAGCAAGAAACGAGAAGTCATTCTTCTGCTCTACTCTGCACTGGTTAGGCCTCACCTGGAATATTGTGTCCATTTCTGGGCACCGCATTTCAAGAAAGATGTGGAGAAATTGGAGAGGGTTCAGAGAAGAGCAACAAGAATGATTAAACGTCTAGAGAACATGACCTATGAAGGAAGGCTGAAAGAATTGGGTTTGTTTAGTTTGGAAAAGAGAAGACTGAGAGGGGACATGATAGCAGTTTTCAGGTATCTAAAAGGGTGTCATAAGGAGGAGGGAGAAAACTTGTTCATCTTAGCCTTTAAGGATAGAACAAGAAGCAATGGGCTTAAACTGCAGCAAGGGAGGTCTAGGTTGGACATTAGGAAAAAGTTCCTAACTGTCAGGGTGGTTAAACACTAGATAAACTGCCTAGGGAGGTTGTGGAATCACCATCTCTGGAGATATTTAAGAGTAGGTTAGATAAATGTCTATCAGGGAAGGTCTAGACAGCATTTGGTCCTGCCATGGGGCAGGGGACTGGACTCGATGACCTCTCAAGGTCCCTTCCAACCCTAGAATCTATGAATTTTAAAAATGCTACTCAATGTCTGTCCTCAGGAGCCTATGGATCAGCCTGTGGGGCCTGACTGGAATAGTCTGGTTTTCCACACCCTCCACTCCCCTGAGCTGTGAGTGATATGTCAGCCCTGCTATCAAGAGCTCCTGCTCCACACCTCCCTGCACTCAGAAATTGCTCTTCAGGCTCCTGCTTGTTCAGGGAGCATCTCCTCACATGCTCAGTCTCACCAAGCTTCCTCTGGCTTAGCCCTTCAGCTCCCTACAGATTGACTGGCTCCAAGTTCCTTCTGCTCGTCAGCTGTACTTGGTGGCACCTCCTGGGGTGATGCACTGGGACACCTCAGCCTGCGCCCTGCATTGCCAGTCATGGGGATGAGCGTCAAACACAGAACTTAGCTTACCATCCGATGAACTAGAAATTAGGCCGGGCTGGGCTCCACCAGAACTGCGAGGGCCCAAACTCACTTGCACAGGCTCTCTAATGACTAGCGCTCACTGGGGAATGTGTGACACCCTGTGTAACAGAACATAGTCAATTGAAACTCAGCTCTTTGGCTTTTTAATTTAAGCTATAAGGAGAAGAACTTGATCGGAAAGGGGACGACAAAATTAAAAAGTGTTTTCTGCTCATAAGCGAGGTCTCTGGTGATACCATAACGGGTGGGTGGTGCAAGAGCATCCCCTGGGGGGTTGTTACGGAAAGGAGGATATTAGTTAGAAGTAGACTAAAGGGAAACTTGGGGAAATTGAAATCCATAGAATCAGCATGGCGGCTGCCTCAGAATAACTTCTTATAGTCTCCACAGTCTGCTGCATGCCTGGGAGCAAAGGGAAGGGATGCACAAAACCAAGAAATCAACAGGCTGGTTAAAAAGCAGCTCCAGGAGTTTGTACAAACTACAAAAATCCTTCAAAATTATATTTCTGCTCGAGGCTCTAAAAGAAAAGGATCGTCCCTGGCCAACCCTGCCTTCATCCCCTCTGCTCCTTCCTCCCACTGCCCATCCCCTCCACCTCTGCTCCCTGCCTAGCCATAAGGATCTCTTTGCCCCACCTCCAATGGGGACTGAGAAGGGGGCTGGTGGTGGCCTGCTCTGGGCCCAGGTTCAGAGGGGAACAGCAAGTCTTTCTCTTCCCATCCCACCTACACTATTAGGAGGAGAATCAACTTTCTCTTTCTTCCTCCCCCCGCCTCTGTTAGTCACTGTAGGCTTTTATTTTATTTTTAAAGTGAATTTTGTAATGTGGTTTATACCACCGTGGGTTTGGCTCTGGCAGCTACAGTTTCAAACTTAACAGAGTGGAAGTCACCTCTGCTACTTGCTTCAGATTTAGAGTTTCTAGGAACACATAAAGACCAAAGGTAGTGACCACACAGACATTCACAAGTACAAGGTCTAGACTGTTTTACAAGTTTTATTAAAGTTATGATTACCCAAACATATAGAAATTCTATACAGACCGATGTGAAAGTTACAAATATAGTTATACTCACATCCTTAACAATGGTGTTAAGGTCTGATGGGTCTCTCATGGATTGGTCATCAGCAGAGCAATAGTTCCTGCTGGAGTTTCCCATAGTGAGCTCAATTCCCACCCCCCCTTTTTATATTGTAATTCTGACTGTACCTCATTAGCATTTATACACATAGTGCACTCTGTGGTTAGGGCATATGTTAGAAAAATGTGACTACTGGGCATCTTGTAAGCAAAAAATTACTTTTACTGTTAATTTTTTGTAATATCACCCATTGGTATATCTTTTCCTGTAATCCTATACTTCTTTGGTCACTTACTTATGTCAGCATTGCTTATCTCCCAGGCCTAAAATAGCTAAGCTAAAATCTTGCAGGCCTCAGCCTACAGACCTTGTGTTTCAGCCCTATGTACTTAGTTACCTAATACATAATTATCTCTTGTAACTACTAATCAATCTTATATGTCTGTAATCCTACAATTTAACATACAATGATTATATGTGACATAACATGTTAGTTAATCATATCTACACAATAAATGAACAATAAATTAAAATCACTGGCTACATCACAACCCCTCTCTGACCCAGACCTAGTGTTACTACAGCACTTTGACCAAGTAAACCCTCTCTTCAATGATGCTTATGCACTCTAGTCCTCCCTGTGCTTCATGCTGCAGGAAATCCCACTTCTGTGGAGTAACCCTGATCCCAGGGCAGCTCCTGACAACAGCCTGGTTCTAGCAAAGCAAGATGTTGCTGTGTACACTGGTCAGTGAGTTACTCCACAGAAATGGGATTTCCTGCAGCATGAAGCACATACCATCTTTCTCTTACTGGCTGGGTTTTTCCATTTAGGATCCCAGTTTCTCAACTGTTGCCTACACTGCGCCAACTCATAGGTCTGCTCATATTCAGGAGAGAAATCCCACTTTTGACACCACAGCTGATCTCCTGACACCCCTTTGCTAAGACAGCTCACGCACTCTTGGACAAGAACCCCATTGGCCTTTCACCATACATGGACAATCAGCACCACCAGGAAACTGAAGACTACATCCTTACAGAGTGGACGCATCCGTTTGGAAAGAGAGTCAAACACACACAGCCTCTGTCTGCACTGCCCTGCAGTTCAGACTTTGGGGGTGTGAATTGCAGGGATGTAATTCTGTCCAACGAGGACTATGTTACCGTGCATTAGGAACCTTTTAGTTCGTGCCCACAGCATCCACGCAGAGTAGTTACAGCGCAGCACTTTGGTATGCTCCGCTAGTCACACCTCCATAGTCCAAAAGACAAGCCCTAAGTAAATTCGGGAGCCCATTGCTGCACCTTCCTCTTTGTCCACTTGAGTGTAGATCCTAGCCCAGGCTCAGCAGGCTATTCGCTGGCTCATCCAGAGTTGCCACAACTATGCCCCAGCTTGGCCTGATTTCCCCGCCATGCTGTGACTGGGGGCAATATTGCAGACAGTAACTCGTGGTGGAAGAGTGCCCAACCTTCCATCTGGAGGGCGTTTTCCACCACCTAGTCTCCCTGGGTACAGAGACCGTCCTCTGGTTACGAAGCTGGACGTTGAGCTCTGACATCTACACGTGACAGAGAACAGTAGCAGGGGAACTCACACCATTCACACCTCTGTAAACAACAAGCCAATGGAAACAGGCCAGGTTTAACCCAAACAAAGTAAAGCCCATTAAAAATGTAGGCAAGAGATAAACTAAGACTAACAAAAAGTGAGAGAATATGAGGGTTAAAATTAAGAAACACTAAAAGGGGCAGTTAGGAGTCTTTGAAGCCTTTTACAAAATCTTAGATCCCTTTTCCCTTCCCTTCTTTGTTGGTAAGTCATTGAGTTAGACTAGAAGTTCTTTGG
Source organism: Trachemys scripta elegans (assembly GCF_013100865.1). NCBI lineage: Eukaryota > Metazoa > Chordata > Testudines > Emydidae > Trachemys > Trachemys scripta. The sequence continues at coordinate 42,898,915 of NC_048301.1, forward strand.
GGCAGGGATCTATCAGACAGCTCACATGTCTGAAGCACTTGTGGTTGCTAGCTCATATTAATAAGCTATCTACATTAGCAGCCCAAGGATGTAACCCCCCAGGATCACACACACTGCGCAGTCTGGCAGGGAAGAAGCCTAAGCAGAGAGCTAGGATGATGAAAGGGACGTGGGTATCTAACCTAGACAGATGGACCTTACCTGACACTGCTGTCACTACATCCATGAGGTTGGGAGTAAAAAGCGATCCCTGGCTTTTGCCAGCTGTTAGGCAGAAATAGAACCAGCTGCCTGTTCTCTCCTCAGGAAGCTCAGATCTGCCAGGTGGGCAGTTATAAAATGTGCATAGATTTAAGAGGACAATTCTCCTTGTTGGGCCTGAAAGTCTCCCTGGGGCTCAGACCTTCCATCGGCTGCTTGCTCCCATAACCTGGGGCCCATCAATCTGGTGCTTCTTGTCGCTAGCTGCATTGAAGTTTCTTTTGTTTGTCCTTTTTGCTCAAAGTGAAAAATGTGCCGTCTCCCCACTTGTATTTTCCTTCATCTCACTTTGTAATTTCAAGTCAACTCATCCTGGCAGGTTTTAATCTTAGGAAGTGCTTCCCTCCTGAGACGGGCCTGGCTGATGGAGCGCTCTTTTATCAGAGCCGGGCTACGCTTTGTACCCTGCTGCCTATTAGGATGCAGTGAAACAGAACATTATAAAAGGAAAATGCACTGGTTTGTCCAATACAGATCTAAGTTACTGACACATCTGAGCCAAGTCTGTCAGCACATGCTTCCTTTTTTCCTTTCTTCATGCTCCTTTCCCCCTTGGCGAATGATTTGAGATGGAGAGAAGCAGAAGCTGCCTCCGGATACTGGGCTTTGTAGTAGTTACAAAGGGTGCCAGGGCTGGTTCTGCGCTTGATCTATTTCAGTTCTCTTTCCCGTTCTCTGAAGTGTATCGGGAGGAAGCAGCAGGGAGCACAAGGAGAGGGGCTGGTGCAGGATATTCAGGACAGAATACGCTGGCTTCTACCAAATGAATGTTAATGAATGGGATTCCTGGAAACTGAAGATCTCTATCCCCAAACCAGGGACATTGGGGGCAGCAGCAGTGTGTCCTTCCCTGTCCACACCATGCTGGCTCATGTGCCTCCCCTCTGTCCTGCAAAGACCTCTTCTAGAGCTGGGAGCGGGAGTGCAGACTCCAGAGGTCCATTCATCCTTTGGCCTCTCAGCTGAAAGCCACAATAGGGGCAAGTGGATGACAACTATGAAGCCATCTGCCCACGAGATCCTCTCACCCATTACCCATAACCAATGAACAGTGGCCAAGTGATTAGGAATTTGAATCACTACAGACCTGGGCCATATTCAGAGTGGTGACCTATCAGGTTCTGTACCAAGGGGAATCCACGTGGTCTAGTGATCAATGCAGGGGACTGGGAGGCAGGAGCTGGGTTTTATTCCCAGCACTGACAGTGACTTACTGTGCAGTCTAGGGCAAGTCAGTTGCCAACAATCAAAAGTTCAGAAGTGGTGATTGATTTTGGGTGCCCAGCGTGAGACACCTGGGGCCTGATTTTTCACAGGCACTGAGCACCAGCAGCTCCCGTTGGCTTCAGTTGGATTGTGGGGGCTCAACACCTCTGAAAACCCCGTCTCAAGGTGTCTGAAGTTGGGCACTCAAAATCAGTGGCTGTTTTTCACAATGTTGGTCTTACCCACTCCATCTCTCAGGGTTGTCATGGACAATAATGGGAACACGAACACTGCCCCAGGCGTGTAAAGTGCTTGGAGAAAGTGTTATCTAAAAGCAAGATATTCATCATTCCCAGCCCCTTAAATCATACAGGCCCCTGATGGATGGGAAATTGTCATCTAAAAGTGAAAAACTCTGTCTATTAGTCCCTGCATCACCTGTGGCTGGATTGGTACCGCTGCCCTGGAGCTGAAAGACGCTAGCTCACCCTTCCCTGAGTCACTCCAGCCCCTCAGCAAACATGCCGTCCTCATTTCAGAAAGAGTGACTCAGAAATAGAACAGGAACGATGCTTTCTCCTCCCTTGATGGCAAAATCAATATTTTCCTTTCACAGCAATCCGGAGAGGAACTGTCTAATTATCTGAGGCAGAGTGAATTTTCTATTCCTGTAGCAAAAAACGGATCTCAGAAATATACTCACCTGCCCCCTTCCATTCCGGTTCCCCGCCCTCACCCACCGCCTGCAGCTGGGAGAGACTGCGAAGGCTCCGCCTGTGGCAGTGCCATCTCTCTAGGGGCTGGAGGAAAGGGATTTACTCACAGAGAAGCCAATTAAGGGCCATCATTCAGGCATCAGCTGCTGTAAAACCAGGATACTCATTATTGCTCCTCTCCCTTGTGACACCTGCCATGATCTCCCCGTATAAAGATCTCCAGCAGCAGCATGCACCAGGGCACAACGGTTAGGGCTGCCCAAACAGACACGAGCTCAGCCAGCTCCATTGGGCAAGGCAGAAAGAGGCCATGTAGCAACACCTCCCACCAGAGAGTCCCACCAGCCTCTCACCATGTGAGTAATAGACTGCACCTGTATCCAGTGGGTGATGCAAGCAGACAAAGAAGAGCTGTCCAGCTAACTCAGACAGCAACAGGAGGAACCCCAGGGCACCAGTGTCTACCCCTCAGAGATCACATAGGGCAGGAGCTGCCCCTTCCAGGAGTTGAAGCCAGGCCCGAGCAGCTAAGAGTGAACCTGCAAGCAACTAGCAAGGCAGCTGCTCCCATGTCCCTTGGCTTTAGAAAATGTCTGCTGCCTGGAGGAGCTGAGGAGCTAAGCAGGGAGGAGTGGTGGTGAGCCCTGGGAGCACTGCCAGGAACTGTCCTGCCCTGGGACAAATGGGCCAGCTGTGATGCTTGCGGATCAGGTCTACATATGCCAACTCTGGTGACTCTATTGCAACTCACGATATTTAGTGTCTGTCATAACACTCCAGGAATCAGAGATGTGCGAGGAAATCTCAGCTTTCCTGTGAGAAGTAGATTTCTAGCACTTGAGGTTGTCGAGAAGAGCTTGGAAATGTGACCGGAGGGCACTCGAAAGGCTCTGAACCCGGACAGTGAATAAACAGACCCCAAGACGTATCATTGTTCAAAAATCTCATGGTCTGGGGGGGCCTGACTAACAGTTTCTGAACACAGTGCTGGGTCCGTGTTCCCCCACCTCGCAGAGCTGCAGCAAGTCCCATCGGGGCTTCTGCCAACTTAGAGAAAAGAAGGTAAAGCCTTAAAAGAGACAGAAACATCAGTGTCACTCCGGGCACTTAAAGAGAGTGGGCGAAGGCTGTTGGGGATTGCTGGGGGCTGTCTACTCCCACAGAGCCAGCTGCATGGAGGAGCTTTGCCTCCAGCTCGAGACTCCTTAGCCTTGATTAAATGGTTTGGCTGTTCCTGTCTCCTCTTTCTGGGACCAGCCACTAGCGTAGCTAGTGGGGTGCAGGGGAAGCAGCCGATTCCCCCGCCTTTCCAAAAGCAGCCGGAGAGGAGCGAGGGGGGCGCAGGCTGGTGGCCTGCAGCGTGGCCAGCAGCCATGGGGGGGCGGCGGGCGCGGCCGGAGGAGCATGGCGGCCGGAGGAGCGAGGGGAGGTCACGGGGGTGGCACGGCAGGGCCGGAGGAGCCATGGAGGGGGAGGGTCGGTGCGGCCAGGGGAGGACCCAAGGGGGCGTGGCCAGAGGAGGAGCCAAGGGGGGGGCACCTTTTTTTTTCTCTTTGCTCCCCCTCTTCTTAAAAGCTGGCTATGCCATTGGGACCAGTGTCTATTTCATAGCCCCCTCCTCAGCTCTGCACAGCGTGCCCAGGACATCCCGGTTTGCTGCAGAGACCACTCTGGAGCAGAGCGGGCCTGTGGCGGGAACACTCTGCTCCTTGCTGTGCTCACCTGAACCTGCAGTTATTTCCTGCAGCCCCATGGAGAAGTAAAGACTAGGGCTGCTTGCCATGTTGTGGAACTACTTTCCCTTTAGAACCCACCCCTGAGCCAGCATGGAGCCCGCGGGGAACACGGAGAGCAAAAGCACATTCAGCTTCATCTCTCCTCTCCTCGCCCCTGCCCTCCCTGCCGAGGGCCACTGCAGAGGCTGGGCCGAGGAGGGGGAAGTGGTGAGGGCTGAACGCTAATCTAAGCTGATGTCTGTCACAGACTGCGCCGCAGTGGAGAATTAGCGTACAAGGAGGTGCCCGTTGCCCCACACTCCGTGGGACACTCCTGCCAAAAGGAATCAGGCTGGAGAAGATACTCGAGGCATAATTCAGTTTTATTTATTTGCTGTGTGTCGGAAATAATAAAAGGAAAGAAAATTGCACAGAATGGAGGAATCTTAATGCTCCAGCCCATGAATAACAGCCTCACTAAAAGGCACAACGACCTCTGAATCCTGCTCTCCATCTCCCCATTCACATCCTAAACAGTCTGGAGCCTTAGCTCCCTGCATAAATAACAGCAAACTGAACTCCAACCCTAATGAGAAGAGCAGATACTCTCTAGCAGGTGCTGGTGTATGTATCTCCTGATTTTTCCCCACCAACATATGTACCTTTATTGGTTTCCTTTACTCCTGCATGTATAACAATTTTAGTCACACTTTATATGGCAATTCCATCTGTAAATAGTTAATAAAGGGTTAATCAGTGGTTAATAAATTGTTATAGAGTCACACAGGTCAATAAGTTGCTAGACCCTTCTATAGCTGATGTGCTTAGAATCCGCTCTTACATATACGGTGACATGCTTAAAAACCCTATTAATCATTTATTAACTCTTTACAAGCCATTTATAAAAGGCACCTTAAAATCAAGGGTGACCATTCTATCTTCAGTGACCCCTCAGTCTCACTCCTAAGAGCCGTTAGCAGATTCAATAACACAGCTGAAGTGAGTGAACCTAGGGTATGTCTACCTTGCAATCAGACTGGGGCTGGCCCGTGCCAGCTGACTGGGCTCGGCTAAGGGGCTGTTTAATTTCAGTGTAGACATACAGGCTGGGGCTGCAGTCTGAACTCTGGGATCCTCCCTCCTTGCAGGATCCTAGAGTCTAGGCTCCAGCCAGAGCCCCTAAGTCTACACTGCAATTCAACAGGTCCACAGTCTGAGCCCTGCAAACCTGAGTCAGCTGGCACGGCACAGCTGGTGGCTTTTCATTGCAGGTTAGACGTACCCCTGGAGCACCCAGGAGAGAGGTTTGGGGTGCAGGAGGGTGCTCTGGGCTGGGATCGAGGGGGTTGGAGAGTGGCGGGGGAGGATCAGGACTGCAGGCGGGGGTCAAGGGTGCAGGCTCTGGGCAGCTCTTACCTCAGACAGCTCCTGGAAGCAGCAGCATGTCTCCCCTCTGGCTCCTACATGGTGGCACAGTCAGGCGGCTCTGCGCACTGCCCCATCCGCAGGCACTGCCCCTGCAGCTCTCATTGGCTGTGGTTCCTGGCCACTGGGAGCTGTGGAGCTGGCGCTTGGGGCGGAGGCAGCACACAGAACCCTCTGGCTGCCCTTACATATAGGAGCCGGAGGTGGTACATGCTGCTGCTTCCAGGAGCCACGCGGAGCCAGGGCAGGAAGGGAGCCTGCCTTAGCCCCGCTGTGCTGACAACCAGACTTTTAATGGCCTGGTCAGTACTGAAAACCAGACACCTGGCAACCCTGGTGCCTTGTTGAGCCCTGAGGTGAAGCTGTGACCTGGAGTCTTGGTTTGCTACTGTTTTCCGCTGTCAGTGACTGGGCAGGCAGGAACTACTTCACAGGCAGCACATGAGCACTCTTGGTCATTTGGGATTCCTAAAGAAACAGAGATTTGATGCCTTCATTGGTTTTATTTAGCTTTCTCCTGTTCCTACTGAAGAACTGTGTCTCAGAGAGGGAGGTGTGTGCAATGGGGAGTATACGCCCACTGGCTCTGAAAAAATTCACTGGAGAGCTCAATTAGGACACTTGGCTGCACCTGGAGAGTGGACCAGGCCCAATGGAAGATAGCTCCCAGCTGGGTGCTATAGAGAGGAAGCCTAGAGCAGAAGGAAGGCAGTATGACAGAGAGAAAAAACACTGCAGCTTTTTTCTGGGCAGGTGAGAGACATTCAGGGCTAGGATGGACTTTAGGGCAGTGGAGGGAAGAGGAAGCCTAGGGAAAGAGGTGGCCTTGGGAGTCTCCCCTGACTAGAGAACTCTGGCAAGAGGCAGAGAGAGACATTCCCCTGTTGGCCTCTCTGTATCCATCTGTTGTCTCGTCTTATACTTAGCTTCAGCGGTGGCTCCAGGCACCAGCGCTCCAAGCACATGCCTGGGGCGGCAAGCTGCAGGGTTGCCGCCCTGCCGGTCCCAGCCTGCCTGCCATGCTTGGGGTGGCGAAAAAGCTAGAGGCGCCCCTGCTTAGCTTGTGAACTCTCTGGGGCAGGTGCTGTCTTTTTGTTCTGTTTGTACAGCGCCTAGCACAGTGGGGTCCTGGTCCATGACTAGAATTCCTAGGTGCTCTGGTTATCCTACAACTACTAATAATACACTCCTCAAATCTCTGAACAGTACCAAATACAAAGTTAAGATCCATGCCACCTCCCAGCATCCCCCACTGCACAGTGCTGAGCACCTCCTGTCCACCCCACTCTGCTTTACACTGCTCTGACCTCCCATGTTCCCCCTCACTGCTCAGACTCCCCTAATGCTCTAACACTGCTCTAGTTTCTCCAGCCTTCCGTCCATCATGCCCATTGCTCTGACCACCCCCACCCCCTCTGCTGCTCCAACCCCCAGTGTCCCCCCCCTCTCCTTGTCACGCCATGACCCTGGTAAACTTGGAGGGGCTGTGAGTGTGTGCATGCACCAGCTGGTTGCAAGAAGGGGTAGGAGAATGGAGATGCAAAGGCCTCCCCCCCATCTGGGCCTGGTGTGTGCAGAAGGCGCTTTACACATCCATCTGTAGCCTAGCAGGCTCAGAGAGGTGTGAAGTGGCCCATTCATCTCAATGAGTTGTTCTCAGCTGAACTAGAGCTCTCTGTGGAGATTAACAGAGTCTGAAACAACAGTTCTGAGAGGGGCAAACTGCTCCATTCATCACAGACTTTGTCTACACTACACAGCTTTTAGTGACACAGCTGCATCGCTAAAAGTTGGGCAGTGTAAACACTGTTTGTCGGCACTTTTGCATACAAAATACTTCTACTGCCTATGGGCTGGGTTTGGGTTGTCGACGGGAGAGTGCTCTTGCCAACAACAAGTGGTTTACACTGCTACTTGCCATGGCAAAACTTTTGTCTTTCTGGGGGGGGGGAGCTTTTTTAAGCACCTGTGACTGTTCAATTGGCAGTGTAGACAAGCCCTCTGTGGGTGTTTTTATCCCCCCCTTGTGGTTTCAGCAGTAGTGGGCCTGAACCATACACAGAATATGCCTGTTCTATAATATATGGAGATATACCTATCTCATAGAGCTGGAAGGGACCCTGAAAGGTCAAATTGAGTCCAGCCCCCTGCCTTCACTAGCTGGACCAAGTACTGATTTTGCCCTAGATCCCTAAGTGGCCCCCTCAAGGATTGAGCTCACAACTCTGGGTTTAGCAGGCCAATGCTCAAACCACTGAGCTATCCCGCCCCTCTCTCAGCTGCTCACTACAGTCTCTACATTGTGTGCTTGGTGCCTGCTCCAAGCATGCCTGTTCTCAGTTCTCAACTATGATCTCAGCGCTGTGCACTGTGCCATGAATTAACCATGCCCATCCCTAGCTCCTCACTGTGGCATCGGCATTGTATGCCTGTGCCATGCACTGAACATGCTCATTCCCAGCTCCTCAGCTTGGCTGGTCACAGCAAGGTGAGGGGCATATTTTTGAAGGCGGGACAAAAATGGAGCATATGGATGTGCATAGGTTTGTGGGGAACAGCTGAAGCCTCCCTACTTCCTCATTGCACAGCTCTGACCCCCTCCTTTCCTTCCCACTCTTCTGCACTGCTCTGACCTCCCCTTTCCTCCTAGAAGCAGCAGCAGCAGCATTGCGGGGAAGTGTGAGCATGGAGACCTTTCCCTCTGCTAGAGACAGCATGGAGAAGGAGGGGAGTTCTGGACTCCACCCCTGACCAGGGGATAGTGGAGGGAAGGGGAGCCCCTGAGTCCTCACCCTTGGCCTGATGGAACAACTGTTTTTCAAAATCAGTGGTTGAGTGACCCCAACACTAATACAAGATGTTGTCCAGGGCTGTGCTGGCCCCTAACAATCTGTGCCAGAGCACAGATTTAAGGGGTGAAGGTTGGCATAGGGGCAGAGTCTCCTTCCCACCCTGTATTGGCCCAACTCACCTACCCAGGCGTTGTTCCAACACCCCCTCACATTTCCCTCCTCACTGCTTTGACCCTTCATATTCCTTAGGTCTGCACCAAAAAAGTTATAAGAATCTGCAAATGTTACAAGAAGCTTTTGTTGGGGGGGGGGACACTTAATATTAGGAACCCCTTGATCAAATAACTCGGGGACTTGCTTGCCTTTGATCACACTCAGTTCTATTATTCAAGAAATTCAGGCATTACATGACCTTAGCTGCTCACTAGAGTCTTTCATCTTCCCTCTATTTAATGCTAATTTCTTTGACAATACATCTAAAGTGAAATCAGAGTCTGAATGTGAATTTTAGAGCACTTTAAAATATCGTTCTTAAACTAGACATTTGGTCTTAGGGTAAAACTTACAAAAGGAGCCCCTGAAGAATGCAGGGAACATGCCCAAAGCATGCCCATTCTCTGAAAACTGCCAAGGGTAGGGCTTAGACTCTTAAGTCTGATCTACACTACAGAGTTAGGTTGACGCAAGGCAGCTTATGGCCACCTAACTCTGGACGCGTCTATACTTAAATTTCACTCCCGCCAACGTAACTGCTCCACCTCCATGAGCGGCGTAGACTCAAGGTCAATGTAGATAGGTCGAAGCGGTGTCAGTATGGACATTGCGTTGCTTATGTAGAATATTACTGGCTTTCAGGAGTCATCCCATAATGCCCCATACCATCAGTGCTATCCATACAAGTGCTCCTGGTGAGGATGCAAAATGTAGACACGCCCAAGTGATGTAATTACTGCAGCGGCTGTATGCCCATGTAAGTTAGGTCGACTTAATTTTGTGATGTAGACATGGCCTCAGTGCATGGGTGCTTCTCAGGTTCAAGGACCCCAGCCTGAGCTACCCAGTTACTGTAACAAGCTGCCTGCAAACCCTCAGGCTCTGGCAGACACCTAGTCTTGCTGCATTTGTTCATTTCACTCTTTTGGGCATGTCAGTGTAGCTCCTGCGGATCCGGAGTGCAAAACTTTGTCCTTAATGCATTTTTTAGTATTGCTTCCTGTGATGGGATGTATAGACCTCATCTTGTGGCAGCCAGGAAGGGGTTAATAGATGAGTCAGTTCCCTCTCAAGCTGTGACTAATTGGCCAATTAATCACAGCTGGGATAAAAGGCTGCAGAATGGTGGTGCTAGAGGGGCTAGGAGCTATCCAACTGGAGAAAGTGCCTTAGCACCAAAGTGGGAGGAAGCTGTATAGAGAGGTGAAATTCCAGGGAGTGAGGACTGGAGAGTGCAGCTCTGTAACAGGTGCCTGCAAACTGACAAAGGTAGGAAGCAGCAGCCCAGGGATCCAGCAAGGTACTGTAAGCCAAGGAACAGACCCTAGCTGCTTATTACAAGGGCCCTAGGCCGGAACCCAGAGAAGAAGTTGAGCCTGGTTTTCCCCATGCCCCTGCAGGAAGGGCAGGCAGTGTAAGCCAGTTTTGTACCCAGGCTGAGACTGAAGACTTGGGATAAGCTATTGAAGGGTTGAGGTGGCTTCAAGTGACTTGGCTGAAGGAAACAACAAGGAGTCTGGTGGCACCTTAAAGACTAACAGATTTATTAGGGCATAAGCTGAAGGACTGAGTTTCAAGAAAGAACAGGCCACCAAGCAGTCTAAACTGCAGGTGACCGTACATGAGACTGCTGAGCTGCTATGCCACACCCAGCCATGAGGGGGCATGCTGATCACTGACTGAACCTTTGCTGTGTCCTGAAAGGGGGAGTCAGTGGATGCTGAGCTAAATCACAAGCAGCTGAGATCAGGTCGGAGAGGATTTGAGCAATAGGTTGAGCCCCAGGAGTGGACACAAAAAAACCCCAAACCAGGTGATTTTCTAAACAGCTGTTTTTGTTTTTGTTTTTTAGGGGGGATTATATTTCAGGAACCTCTTGCTCAAAGGATCCCAAATTTTGGGCTACTAACCCTATCCCCACATCCTTATGAGGCATCAGGGCCGGCTCTAACATTTTTGCTGCCCCAGGCAGCAAAAAAAAGCGCTGCCCCCCACCGAGCGCCGTGCCGCGCCACGCCACGCCCCCAACGCTGCCCCCCCGCCAAGCGCTGTGCTGCCGGAGCCCGCCCCCCCCCCCCC